>NC_056735.1:1973999769-1974087269 GCF_019279795.1 Protopterus annectens | reverse complement strand
CGGCCCAAACTGCAGAATCCTATATAAACGCATTCTACGGACATCTCCAGGAATGCATGGATCATGCTATCCCAAACAAAACCAAGACCCAATCACCCAAAGGCAGGCGTCCAGTCTGGTGGACCCCTGCCATAAATAAACTGTACAACAGAAGGAGGAAGCTACTACATGATAGAGCAAAATCCCTAATAGGGAAGGCATCTCTGATCAGTACTATCAAAAAATTACGATCCCTCATAAAATCCTCCAAGGCCAGCTTCAAGAGAAAAATTGCACAGGACACCAAAGACAATCATAAGGCTTTTTTCAGTTATTTTAGGAACCTGGGATGCAACTCCCAGACTTGTTCTGAGTTGATTCTAAACGACAAAAAATACACTGAACCCACAGACATCGCCAATATCCTGGCAGACAGTTTCAGTGCAAACTTCTCCCCCCTCCCCCCCCAAAAGGGCAAGTATCTATCCCGGCAGAGGACTGCCTCCCAAACATCTCTGATGCTCAGGTGAAGGCTGCCCTCTCCAAAGCAAAAAACACTGCTTCCATGGGACCAGATGGCGTCCCAGGTTGCATCCTACATGAACTCCAAGAGGAACTAATCCCTCAAATAAAACAGCTATACAATCTCAGCCTCACTACAGGATATGTGCCCACAGAATGGCGTACAGCAACAGTGATCCCACTCCACAAAGGTGGAGCCTCTACGGATCCTGGAAACTATCGCTCCATAAGCCTGACTAGCTTAGTCTGCAAGGCTATGGAGAGGATCATCATGGAGCTCATAAACAA
Organism: Protopterus annectens; assembly: GCF_019279795.1. Lineage (NCBI taxonomy): Eukaryota > Metazoa > Chordata > Ceratodontiformes > Protopteridae > Protopterus > Protopterus annectens. The sequence goes on along the minus strand of NC_056735.1, from coordinate 1,974,086,480 downwards.
AGACATTGGGGACCTACAGACACTAGATCCTACCCAGTTCAGCTTTGTCAAGGGCAGATCCTGCCTTTTGAACCTGGCTGACTTCTTCGAAACAGTCACCAAAGCCATAGATGAAGGGAAGGTAGTCCACACAGCCTATCTGGACCTTGCAAAGGCATTTGACACAATACCCCACTCGGGCATCATAGATAAGCTATCCAGCTTAAATATAAACCCCTACGTCACAAGATGGGTCGCAAACTGGCTCAAAGACAGAACCCACAGAGTGAGAGTTACTGGAGCCATGTCAGACTCGAAACCGGTCACAAGTGGCATCCCACAGGGTTCTGTCCTGGGACCACTCTTGTTCCGTATATACTTTTCTGAGGTACAGGCAAACGTGGGAGGACTATGGCTCACCAAGTTCACAGACGACTGCAAACTGGGCGCCATAATCGACTCTCCAGCTGACACAAACATCCTTCAAAAAGGTCTCACAGAGACAGATAACTGGTGCCAGCGCCATGGTTTAAAGCTAAATGCCAAAAATTTATTTATTATTTATTTTATTTTACATTTGTTAACAGGGATGGTCCGACTGGATACATGTCCTTTTTCAGCGGAGGCCCGGGGAGAAAAGCTCCAACAGAGTTACATTGATAATTAGGTACAGTAAATGAGCTGAAAGAACTTAACAAAAACATAGGCTATTTACATACAAGTACAAGACTGCCATTACTATTTCTGAGATTACTACAAATGTAACATTAATAACATATTAGCAAGGACGGCAGGCAGTATAATGACAGACTTAGACAGGATACATATTTCTTTATCACAGTATACAAGTACTTATCATCTTAGCTAGTTGTTTATGTTTTAGTTAATGGCACAGAGCTAGTCTGGGTTTGAGCAAGGGCATAGCCAGTGTGACTTGAAGTGGAGTTTTAGACTATTTTTGAATTGACTTAGAGAAGTGGCAAGCGTGATGTTATTTGGGAGAGAGTTCCATATTTTACCAGTGGTGTTGGCAAATAGCGCATCACCACCTAGGTTGAGAGATTTAGTTGTTTGAACAAGGAGTCTGTTTGCTGAGCGAAGGCAGCTTAGATTGGAGTAGGGAGTCATTACGTTTTTTAGTGCTGGGGTATTCTCAGGTTGTTTAAGGATTTTGAAGGCCTCTATGAGTTGGGACTGGTGAAGAAGGTGTGGGAATTCTATCCATCCAAGCTTTTTCAGGTTAGTACAGTGGTGTGTTCTGTAGGGTAGGCCTGTAACTAACCTGGCAATGTGATTATAGCAGGATGAGAGCTTGGCCAGATCAGATTTGTTAAGGTGAGTGAGGACAGGAGAGGCATATAGTAGGGTAGAGAGAAGGTGTGAACGGGCTGTGGCTGCCCTGGCATTCAAGGAAGGCTTTAATTCTATATAGGGTCCCAAGTTTCTTGTTGACTGACTTAATGGCTTGGTTGATATGTATATCAAATCTGAGTTTATTGTCAATGTTTACTCCTAATAGCTTTGTATAGGTGTCTGGGGAGATGATGGTCCCATTATTGGATTTTATAGTGAAGTTTTCAGTCAGAGATCTATTGGTTGGGTAGAAGAGAAGTAACTTGGTTTTGTTTAGATTTAAGATCAGGAGATGGTTGGCAAGCCAGTTTTCGACTTTGGTGAAGCTATGTTGGGTGGTAGTTAGTAGATTTGCAAGAGAGGCATTGGAAAGTACAGTTTTGTACCTACCATAAATGTAGATGTCCGAACTGGATAGCATCTGCAGTCATAACAACTGGGTTGTCCTGTCGTCAGGCAGCCCTTCGGTCGGCCGGATTCCAAAGTCTGGGTCCGGCTTCGGCTGATGTCGCACTTCACCCGACGTCATCTCTGCTGGTCTTCGGGTATAAAGGCATCAGCCGACGCCATTTTCCTCAGTGTTTCTTGCCCCAGATGCCAGTTGCCCTCTTGGAAGGCTAAATTTTGGATAAATGCCAATGTTTCCAAAAGGATAGAAGGCAAACACAAAAAATAAGCATGTATGTACATATATACAAACAAATACACCATAAGAGACTCCCCCAGCTAGCAATTAGGAGGATAAATACCCTAGGAGTACCACAGAGGGGAAGGAGGGAGGGTAATCCTGACTGCAGATGCTATCCAGTTCGGACATCTACATTTATGGTAGGTACAAAACTGTACTATGTCCTTCATGGATGCATCTGCAGTCTTAACAACTGGGTAGAATACCATAGCCAACTAGGGGAGGAGGATGATAAAATTATGGTGTGGTTAGGATCCCTTGCAATACAGCAGTGGCAAACCCTGCTCGGGATCTAGAATATAGAGGTAAATTATAATGCTTGGCAAATGTATGCACGGAGGTCCAAGTAGCCGCCTCAATAATGTCCTTGGTTGCCACTCCTCGTAAGAAAGCTGTGGTAGTGGCTGTAGCCCTTGTAGAATGAGGCCTTATGTTCTGTGGAATTGGTTTTCCATGGAAGGAGTAACAAAATCTTATTCAATTTCCTATCCATTTGGAGACTGTCTGTTTGGAAATTGCTTTTCCTTCCCTCCCTGTTGCATAGGCTACCAAAAGCTGGTCAGTTTTTCTGTTACTTTTGGTTCTGTCCAGGTAGTAGCGTAGCTGTCTATGTACGCCCAAGGTATGCAGCATTCTTTCCCCTCTGTTTTGTGGATTGGGAAAGAAGGTAGGTAGGTGGATTGCCTGGTTTAAAGACACTCTGGATACCACCTTAGGCATAAATGTAGGATTAGTTCTCATGGACACCCTATCTTTATGGAAGATTAGGAAGGGTTGTACTGCCATTAAGGCCTGTAGTTCCGAAACCCTCCTTGCTGAGGTAATTGCCAGTAGGAAAGCAGTTTTCCATGATAGGTGCTGTAGATCTGCTGTTGCTGCTGGTTCGAACGGAGGGAGTGTCAACTTCTCTAGCACAAAGTTCAAGTCCCATGCTGGTAATGGTGGTTTCCTGGAGGTTTTACATTCTTGATCCCTCTGAGGAACTGCCTGAGTAGAGGATGTGAAAAGACAGGTGGATCAAAGCTGTATTCTGCTGAAATAGCTGATGCATGTATCTTGATGGAGGAATAGGACAGGCCTGTATGTAGAAGCTCTGCCAAATACTCCAGAATGTTTGCAATATCTATATTCGACACATCTTTTCCTCTTTCAGTACTCCAAATGACAAACCTTTTCCATTTTCCTGCATAGTTCCTTCTTGTTGAAGGTCTGCGGGCTTCAAGGATAATGTCTTTAACCCTTTGGGAAAGATCTGGCTTAGTTGCTGCTATGTGATGTTCCAGGCAGTCAGCTGCAAAGTTTTTAGGTTTGGATGCATGATGCTGTAGTTGTTCTGGGTTAACATCAAAGGCATCAGGGGTATTGACCACATTTTCTCCCGAGACATGCTCCTCAGCAGTGGGTACCAGTGTTGTCTTGGCCAGTTCGGAGCTATCAGGATTATCCTTGGACGTTCCTCTTGATTTTCAGTAATACCTTGTGTATCAAGGGAAGAGGTGGAAATGCATATGCTGTCAGACCTGTCCAGCTGAAGGAAAGAGAATCCACCTTCCATGCAAGTGGGTGGAATGTCCTTGTGCAGAATTTTTGAGCTGGTGATTGAGAGGGAAGCGAATAGATCTATTTGTGGCATTCCCCATTTCTTTGTGATGGTCTTGAAGATGTCTGGGTGTAGCATCCATTCGTGAGCATCCGAGGTGGTTCTGCTTAACATGTCTGCTAGGGTGTTCTCTTTTCCCGGTACAAATATTGCCTGTAACTGGATGTTGTAGCGGAGAGCCAGATTCCAAAGGTCCAAAGTCATTCTGCATAGGGGTATGAATGAGTGCCTCCCTGTTTGTTGATGTACCACATGACTGTGGTGTTGTCTGTCCTTATCATCAAATGGCCTTCTTTGAGGAATGGTCTGAATTTTGGATTGCCAGTTTTACTGCCAGCATTTCTTTTGGTTTATGTGCAAGTGCAGCTGGTCCTGAGTCCACAATCCTTGTACGCATTTGTCCAGCATGTGCGCCCCCCATCCTAGGTCTGAGGCATCTGTTGTGATGGTTTGGCTTGTTCGAAACTTGTGGAAGGGTAGGCCTGGGTTTGACTGGCATGCTTGGGCCCACCAGAGGAATTCCTGTTTTAGGCATGGGATTAATGGTATTTCTGCTTCTAGGCTGTGCCTGTGTTGAGACCATAAATTCTTTAGGTACCACTGTAGTTTTCTCATATGCAATCTGGCATGTGGTACCAAGATTATGCATGATGCCATGAAGCCCAAGGCCTGCAGAACTTTTCTTGCTATTAGTTTTTTCTGTCTTGTTAATGCCAAGAAGTAAAGAGGGAGTTCTTTTTGTTTTTCTGTAGTTAGGAATGCCATTTGTTTTACTGTGTCCAATTCCGCCCAAGAATGTTCTTGTCTGGGATGGTATCAGCCTTGACTTTTGTAAGTTGACTGTGTATCCCAGGGCTTGTAGCAAGTAAATGACCCTTTGTAAATCTGTTGTCAGCTTGCTTTTGTTGTCCGCTTGTAGCAGGCAGTCGTCCAGGTATGGATAAATTTGGATTCCCTGTAGTCTGCAGTGAACGATTACTGATGCCAGGCATTTTGTGAATACTCTGGGCGCAGTAGATAAGCCAAAGGGCAATGCTGAGAATTAATAATGCTCTGATCCTGCAAGAAATCTGAGGTATCTTCTGCAATTGGGTCGAATGGGGACGTGCAGGTATGCCTCCTTGAGATCTAGAGTTACCAGCCAACACTCCTTGCCCAGCATGGGAAGAAGTTGCTGTAGGGTCAGCATTTTGAATTTTGGGACAATGATATATGTGTTTAAGATGGACAGGACGAGAATAGGTCTCCAACTTTTCTCTTTTCTTGGTACTAGGAAGAGTCTGGAGTAGAATCCTTTGCCCTGTTCTGTTATTGGTACTCTTTCCACAGCTCTCATCTTGGATAATTTCGTTATCTGCTGTAGAGCTTCTATCTTTGATTTGGAGGCAGGTTTGGCATTCCTCTTTACTGGCAAGGTGTGGAAGTGGAACCGTAGCCTTGGTCTATGGTTTGCAAAATCCACTTGTCTTTTGTGATATAGTGCCAATTTTTCGAAAATAAGGCTAACTTTCCGCCTAATGGTGCTGCTATTTGCTCCCTGGTAGGCGGAGTTAGAGTCAAGTCACTGTGATTGTCCTGTTGCAGTGGCAGTGGTTGTGTCTGTGCCTCTGTTATTACCTTGCCACTGTCGCCCTCTGTAGGCACCTCCTCTGGATTGATTTCTGCCTCTGGATCGTCTGTTTCTGCCCCTTTGGGATCTTGTGGAGTCAGGAAAGGACCAATTTTTGGCAGGCCAGTTCCTGCTAAACCTTGGGGGCTGAACCTGTAAGAAATCTTTAACTGTCTGTACAGATTTTGCCTTTTCTTCCATTTTCTTCATTACCTGCTGGGCAGGTGTACCAAATAAACTGGTCTTATCCATGGGAGCATCTAATAGCTTTGCTTTAACATGATCCGGTAAGACCTGTTCTTTCAGCCATGCATGTCTTCTTATCACTGTGCCAGTCATGGCTGCTCTAAATGAAGCCTCCAGTGCATCATAGCCACATTTTAAGGAATGGTTACTAACCTGTTGTATGTTATTTACCATTTCTAATACATATTTCTTGTCTAAAGATTCATCAGAGGATTCTTTCTTAGTTAACTGATCAAGCATAAACTCTTGGTATTGGATCATGTGAAATTGACAGTTTAAAGCTCTAGCTGAGAGAGTAGCAGAGGTGTAAACTTTTTCCCCATCTGTCTAAGGACCTGGATTCCCTTTCTGAAGGAATAGGGTTTTTGCTGTGGTCGAGGCTACTGCCTTAGGCCCCTGGGAAATAGTTTCGGGTCTGCCAGTGGGGCCTTGTATAGGTGGTGATGAGTGTCAGGTACCCTGTAATATCTATCAGGTTTGGCAGGGGCAGGAGGTAAAGAATCAGGAGCAGTGCAGACATCATTAAATGCGTCATCCACAACAGGTAAAACAGGAGGTATAGCTAAGGGCCTATGTTGTGGTAAGTGTAGGAAGGTCCTAAGCCTTTTCTTGAGTCTGAAAAATCTTGTCCCTGCCATTGGAATTGTTCTCTCATGGCATGCAAGGTTTCCCCAAAGGAAAATTCCTCTGGTGGAGAGGCAGCTGGAATGGATTCTTCAGCATCGGAGTCTTCATATGTGGATAAAGGGTCCTCTGGCTGTTCTGAAATGTCGGAGTCATCCGCAGAAGCCTCAGAGGACACTGGCTCGGGGGGCTCTGTCCTAGGTCTCTTTTCAGGGGGCTGAGAGGCCCTGTCTGGGTGAGATTGGGATCTCCTAATTAAGGATATTAAATCTTCTGCCAGAGTAAGCATTTATGAACTAGAAGTGGGCCTGTGTGAGGGAGGTTTAACAGGCACTGCCTTAGCAGATTTGGCTGCTTTGGCCCTGGCAAAGGCCTTGATAGACATGGCTGCAGGGGGTCTAGCAGCACCACGTGCTGGGGTAGAGACATCCAAAGGGATGGTGTCTGATAAATCAGTAGAAACTACGGTTGTAGGCAAAATTTCTGAGGCCGATTCAGGTAAGGTAGCAGGAGCCTCAGTAGTAGCCATGGATTCGGCTGGAGATTGACCAGTTTTCTCGGTTTCGGCCGAAACCGAGACACTCGCTTTGCTTCACCGTGGTTTTGGCCGAAACCGCGGACCGCGAGTGTCGGTCTTTTTCCTTGCGTTTTTTAATAATTTGGGTAGTCGGAGGATCCGATGGCATAATATACGCAAAGTCTGAGCCGAAAAACTGTTCAGCAAACTCCGACCGACGCCTTAGCGTTCGTCGGTTGAAGGAAGCGCAGGCCGAACAGGCTGCTACGCCGTGGTCTGGGCCTAAGCAAGGCAAACAGTAAGAGTGGAAATCTTTATGAGGTATTTGTTTCCCACAAGTTAAACAGTTATTGACTTTTTCTGACATCGGCTGAGGCAAGAAAGAGTCCCGAACGGGGTACTTAGCTTTTTAGAAGTCTTCGAAGTAGTATTCGGTAGTAGTAATCTCTGGATCTGACCGACCGGCACTTGCGAACAGCTTCTGCTTCGGCCACGCGCAAGAAAGACTGAGGAAAATGGCGTCGGCTGATGCCTTTATACCCGAAGACCAGCAGAGATGACGTCGGGTGAAGTGCGACATCAGCCGAAGCCGGACCCAGACTTTGGAATCCGGCCGACCGAAGGGCTGCCTGACGACAGGACAACCCAGTTGTTATGACTGCAGATGCATCCATGAAGGACATCATATTATAGTCGAGTCATCTGCATATTGAATGCAGGTGGCTTCAGGGGTGACTGTTTGGATGTCGTATAAAAAAATGTATAGTCATACACTTTGGCAAAAACAATGTGCCCACAAATTACCACATAGGCGGAAACTCATTAAGTACAGAGAAAGTTATTAGGGACCTGGGGACCCAAGTTGATAGCAATCTCTCCTTTGAAAACCACATTGCCAAAGTGGTTAGAAAGACCTTCTACATAGCCCACTTCATTACGAAGGGTTTCACATCTAGATCAAGAGAGGTAATCGTGCCCCTTTATTCATCCCTCATCAGGCCCATCATAGAATACAATGCCCCTTTTGGGATGTACCTTACCCGACACCTGCAGCAATTAGAAAGACCCCAAAAGTATCTCACCAAGAGTATCAAGGGTTTCAAACAGATGCCATATGCTGCTAGGTTAAAAAAACTCCAGCTCTACTCAGTTGCATACCGCCTACTTCGAGGCGATCTATGCCTGACATACAAAGCTATGTCAAATCCAGAATTAATGGGCATGCTCCACCTCAGTAAATCTAAATCCCTTAGAGCCACACGCTCGAGGGACTTGAACCTCAGCACAGAAATAAATAGAACTTGCTGGAGGGACAGGTTCATAACCCAGAGGCTCCCTTCGCTCTGGAATAGAACTCCAGTTCATGTGAGGCAGAGCACCTCACTGAATCTCTTCAAGAAGAATCTTGATAGGTGGATGGGGGATCGTAGGTTTGTCCCAGGGATTACTCCCTTGTCACTATTAGACAGAGGCACAGTAAACTAAACCTTAAAAAGGGCACAGTATACTCAAAGCAAGGGGTGGTGTAAGCCATACAGAATCGGGCTAGGCTTATAATTGCCCCAGGGCAGATAGCCTAGTATGAACCTATGAACCTATGGAAGAAGGTGAAGTATTTGCTGTCTGAGGGCTGAAATTCTGTCTGCTGGAAGACATACCATCATGGAAACGGTGTCTAGGTTTGCGCTTATGAAGGTAATATGTTGACAGGGGAACATGGCAGATTTTTGTAAATTGACTGTTATGCCTAACTGAGCACAGATTTCCAATGTCACAACGCTGGCCTGTTGGAGTAGATGCTTGGTGATGGCAGTTAGGAGCCAGTCGTCCAGATACGGCAACACTCTGAATTAAAGACATCTCAAGTGGGCCGTTACTATTGCCATGCATTTGGTGAACACTCTGGGGGCTGTTGTGAGACCAAAGGCCAGAGCTCGGAACTGATAATGACTAGCTCCCAGCCAGAAGCATAAGTGACTCCTTGATGCTCTGTCCATTTTTATGTGGTAGTACGCATCTTGGAGGTCTACTGAGCACATCCAATCATCGTTCCCTAAGAAGTGAAGTATTGACTGCGGTGTCACCATTCGGAACTTTGACTTTTTGACAGATTCGTTTAACTTGCTGAGATCCAATATGGGTCTCCAGTCCTCTGTTCTTTTTGGCACCAAAAAGAATACTGAGTAAGTTCCAAATCCTGTTTGTTCTGTGGGGAATTCTTGGATTACTCTTTTGTCCAGCAACTGTTGGATTTCTATAGTTGCTTGCTCCCTTAGATTGGGTGGAACATCCGGGACTGTTCTGATTTGTGGGACAAAGTGGCAAAAGGGAATGAAGTATCCTCTGGACATTATGCTCTGTACCCACTTGTCTTTTGTGATACTTTGCCAGGCATCTTGGTACAAAGACAAACATCCCCCGACTGCCTCCAGAGTAGAGCAGGCGGGCCTCTATTCAGGAGTGCTGACAGGGACGTCTGCGAAAGGAATCACGGACACCCTGGTTTTGTGGGCCCCCTCTGTCTAGGACGACATCTACCATTGTTGCCTCACCCTCTGCCCCTGGGGAAGGATTCACTTTGTGTGTCTTGGAAAGCTCCCTGGGATCTTTTGTACCACATTTTTCCACTCTTCTGACCTTTAGGGTAAGATCCTGAAGGCACAGAAAAACGTACTCCAACGGCAGAGTTTTCCCTTCCTGCTCGCATCTGGTGAGTGTCTTTTACTTTGGATCCAAAAAGTGAGGAATCATCAAAAGAGGCGTTAGTAAAAGTAGACTTAAAAGGTTCTGCAAAATTGCACAAGCACATCCAGGTGTCTCCTTAAGGAAACTCCTGAACCCACTGCCCTACTCGCTTCATCCGCTGCATAAGGTATCAGTCTCATGGAGGAGCTGACGACAGAATTTAAGGTTTTAAAGTAGATAGCTGGATGGAGACTTTCTCAGTCACTCCCGCAGCTAATGAACCTTGTAGAGTATCTCCTAGCTCTTTCAGAAGATCTGTTTGCAGCCTTGCAAAGTGTGTGAGGTAGTTCAGCGACTGAAGAGTAAAAGTCTCTGACGAAAAGACACGCTTCCCGTATCTGTCCATCATTCGAGAAACTTTGTTCGGAGGATGAAAAGATGAGGATGTCTCAGAAAGTTCCTTCTTGGTGGCTGCTACCACCACCATAGCATCTACAGGTACACCTATTGTGAGAAAATCTTTTCCTGTAGGGGCTGACAAAAACATGTTTGGCCTCCGAGGGACTGGTTCCACAGTGTCACGAGACTCCCACGCCTTTCGACTGACAAAGTCCATTAGTTCATCAAAAGGCAGAGACACCCAGGAGGCTGAAGGTTGACATTCAAAGGCCTTCAGGTACACCGATTCCTCATCAGAAGGGGTGACGGTTTTCAAGCTGCCTCTCTGCTTTAGGATCTCCAGGATATCTGCAAATGAGATATCTTCAGAGGATGGCCGTGGGGACCCTTCTGACTCCTCCAGGTCAGTATCTGATGTGACAGACTTATCAGGGGAGTCTATATGCTTCCTCTTGCATGTCCTCTTTCGAGGGGGCTCCTCAGAAGGGTATGCTGGGGAGGCCACGGAAGAAAGGGGTTTGCCCAATGGGGGTTCCTCTGAATCTCTGCTGTCCTATGGATGAGGTGGTGCCGAGACAGTAGCCGGTGCCTTGGGGGGATGAATGCCGGTATCCCTACGTAGAGCTATAGAGGGGGCAGCACACTCCTTATCAGCTCGAAAGCAGATCCCACCGGTTCCGAAGATATCTCCAGCTCCGAGGAGACAGAAGACACCCCCGGCCCCATAGAGACCAGCTCCAAGGCTGATGCAGGAGCCGAGCTCACCCAAGCTGATGCACCAAAGGGTAGGCTCATTACTGAAGAAGTTCGGATCCGAACTACTCTATTGACAATAGGGGTGGTCCTTGGGAGACAAAGTTAGAGTACAGAGAGGTATACTGGTAACTAGTGTTAGAAGCCAACAAGTGGCCAGGTTTGAACGACATGGTCTCCCTAGCCCCATTCTGAAATTAAGGGCAGCAAAGTTATAAGACTCACACAAAAACATTATGATTGCTACAACTTTAAAGATAATGCATTTATTTGGCTATTTTAGACTTTATGAAGCTTTTATTTTGATCACAGTAATTTTACAGCATTTATAACATGTTTATAGACTACTTGAGTATAGCATTTGATGCATTTTATAGTTCAATCAGCATTTATTTTTATGAACGTGTCACTATTTAGTAACTGATTTTAAATGTTTTGTGTAAAAATTGTTTAAATGTTTTTTTAACTATTTTTTAACTATTTTGTTCCATGAGGGGTTAAATAGTTTTATTAGCATCACATGACTTTAAATGGTTTTATCAGCAGGGGTATATAAGGAAGGGAACATGACTGTTTGGTTGTGTGCCAGCGTTAATTTTATGTATTGCTGTGGCTTGCTGTGAATTTAATAAATAGACGTTTGCAGTGGAAATGGCTATCCGCTGCCTTTTATTGGTTTTGGTGTGGGCACTACTCCTCTTGGACTTAATCTTGGAAGGCTCCAAGACCTGATGGGTCAGAGCTGAGAACAATTTAACTAGCACCGGTGACTTCAAGAGTCTGTGCACCACCCGCTCTACACCATCATCAGATAGGCTCCTAGTGGACCTGGATGATAGAGATGGTGAACGAGATCTCTCCAAAATGGGAGATCTCAAGGTAGGGGAGACTGGTGGAATATCAATGGACTGGCTCTGAGACATGGTATCTTGCAGCTCCAAAGACGTTGGGGCCGAAGAACCAGGCTTGTCAATAAAAATGACCTCCATCGATTCCAAGGGCTGTGGAGCCAAGGAGGTAGATGACTTAGAAATTTTTGACAATTTTTCTGGGGGCTCAGACTGAGTCGAAGAGACAGGAGATGGCGTTTTAGATGGTTTGTCCCTCTTAGAAGAAGAGGATGAAGAATAAGAAGCACTCTGCACAACTTCCTCAAAGGTTGGTTTATAGAGCCCATTGACAATCAATTTGTTTCTCCTCTCCTATAACACGCGTGCACTAAAGGAGTGGCAGAAAATGCAATTTCTCCTGAAGATGTATAGCCTCTAGACAATATACACAAATGACATGTCCATCTGTAATTGACATTTTCTGGGTACATTTCTGACATTTTTTTAAAGCCCAAGGGCTTATGCTCTTTCTCCTTTGTGTCTTTAGACATGTTTGGAAGAAAAGAAGGTCTCAAAAGGATTACAAATAGCAAATAAACTCAGTACACTGCTAGATATATAAACAAACTAACCTAACAAACACTGCACATCTAAGAAATATAATTAGAAATACAATTAGAAACTAACTTTGCTCTGACTCAAGATGAGCATTAGGACCTCTAACTTAAACGGACCTAAATACAAAAGAAAGAACACACTAACACTACAAGCCTTCTAACTAAAACAGGCAATTAGCTTTCGAATTTAAACAAGATAAGCAACAAACTAGCTAACTAAGAGTGTAGACAAAAAATAACACACAACACTACAGGTATCCTAATAAGGCACCACTACAGTAATTAACTACGGGAAACAAATGCAGGCCTGCGAAAAAACGACTGCCAAACAACAGCACACAACAGAATAAAAGGAGATAAACTAAGCCATATGCTAAATCTTTTAGTTATGTACTTACCATAACTTTAGATGTATGGGATCCATCTCGCCTACATTCTCTACAGATGGGTTCGGAGCCGATCCTCGGCTCCGACTCGGCACGCTATACAATAGCACAAAGTTTCTTATTGGCTGAGTTACCTCATATCCCAGGATGCACCACTACTGCTTCCCCAGATCTTGTTTGTCCGCACACATGCACACACACACATAGACTGTTGTTATAAGATTGCCAGGTGTTTCAAGAGAGGAAACAGTTGTATTCGGACCGTCCGGTCTCTTCTGGCCTCCAAGGCAGGGGGAAGGAGGGTAGGTTATTAGGAATGTAGGCGAGATGGATCCCATACATCTAAAGTTATGGTAAGTACATAACTAAAAGATGTAATGTGATCCTATCTCGCCTACATTCCCTACAGATGGGACAGCGTCCCTAGCACCTAATTACTGGGTGGCTCATTGGAAAACGGTCCGGAGAACCGTGGAACCGAAGGAAGCTCGACCCCTAGATGCCACATCCAATTTGTAGTGAGAAATAAAGGTGTGTAGAGAAGACCACGTAGCAGCCACACAAATGTCACTAATAGAGAGCTTGGAATGAAAGGCTGCCGAAGTGGCCATAGCCCTGGTAGAATGAGCTTTCACTGGAATTGTAAGCTCTTTATTTGAAATGCGATAAATATGACTGATGCAGTCTCTGATCCACTTGGCAATAGTGACCTTCGTGATTGTTTTGCCCAATTTACTGTCCGAAAAGGACACAAACAGTTGATCTGATTTTCATGCTTGGTGTGTCCTATCCAAATAGAAACGTAATTGTCTGTGCACATCTAAGCTGTGAAAGGTATACTCAGCTCTGTTTGTATACTTAGGGAAAAAAACGGTAATTCCAGTGATTGTTGCAAACAAAAGTTAAAACAAACCTTTGGTATAAAGGATGGGCTTGGTCTAAGAGATACTCTATCCTTGTGAAATACCAGGTATGGTGGTTTGACACATAAGGCTTGAAGTTCTGATACTCGCCTGGCTGATGTGATAGCAACTAGAAGGGCAGTCTTCCAAGAAAAAATTTCAAGTCACAGGTTGCTGCCGGCTCAAAGGGAGGTGCGGTTAAAGCGGCTAACACTACGTTAAGGTCCCACGGTGGTGCGGGATGAGATATAGGGGGCCGTAGAAGCCAAGCTCCTTTAATAAAGGCTTTGCACAACTTATTGCTCATTAAGGGTGGTTCTACGTTCTCGTGAAAATTGGAAATAGCTGCCAATTGAACTTTGATGGTAGACACCGAACAACCCTGGTTGAACAGGGAAGTTAAAAACTTTAGAACCTCTGACACCGAAGCTGTCATAGGGTCTAATCCTCGGACGGAGTTGGGCCCAAATAGCAAACCTCTTCCATTTACTGCTATACATCTTTTTTGTAGAAGTCTTGTGGGCCGAGGACAAAATATGCAAGACTTCAGGGTCGAAAGAATGGCTCCTAACTATGGTCGGAAGAGGAGTAGCCAAGCTGCTAGCTTCAATGAATGTAGGGACTGATGGAGCTGTCCTGACTGATGCGTCAGGAGGTCCGGAATTTGGTCCAGGAACCAGGGACCGTCCAATGCATACTTGAAGAAAGGGAACCAAACTTGACGAGGCCAGTATGGGGCGATTAGAATCATTTTGCTTCCCAAGCGAATCGCCTTCTGAATCACCTTGGGAGAAGGGGAACCGTGGAAAACGTATAGCAGACCGGAGGGCCAAGGTTGGACCAGAGCATCCTTGGGCATCTCCCCCGGAACTGGAATGAGACAGAAGAACTGCTGGCATTTTGCGTTGAGAGGAGTTGCGAAAAGATCGCAACACGGAACTCCCCATCTGGTGAAAATCTGTGTTACCACTTTGTGATTCAAGGACCATTCGTGAGGGGAGAGAATAGTCCTGCTCAGTCTGTCGGCTATCACATTGGATGTCCCCGGAATGTGTGTTGCCACTAGAAAGCGTTTGGTAGCAATCGCCCAATCCCATACCTTCATGGCCTCTCTGCAAGGGGGGTAAGACCTGGTCCTTCCTTGCTTGTTCAAGTACCAGACTACCGACATGTTGTTGGACTGAATGGCAATCGTCCCCCGGGGGAGGTGATCGTGCAATGCTTGCAACGTTAAAAGCACTGCCCTCATTTCCAGGATATTGATGTGGAGAAGACTCTCGTCGGAGTGCCACGTGCCTTGGACCGACCTGTCCAGATAATGTCCCCCCCACCCTGTCTGGGAGGCGTCCGTAGTCAACGTGGCCGAGGGGGATGGGGGAACGAAGGGTCGCCCCTGATCCAGGTTGGAGGAAAGAAGCCACCAACGAAGATCCTGTTTGCATGTCTCTGTGATCAATATGTGGTGACTGAGGGGGAGGTCTTGATAAGACCACTGGACTGAGAGGAGCCACTGGAGTATCCTCATATGCAACCTTGCCAAGGGGACGAGAAGAATGGTGGCTGACATGGAACCTAGCAGCTGCAGTACCATTCTCGCTGTAGCGCGACGTCTGAGGAGTAACGCCCAAACTTGAGACTGCAATGTTGCTATTCTTTCCGCAGGAAGATAGACTCGCATCTGCCTTGAGTCTATTTCTGCACCAATAAACAGAATACACTGTGATGGCAGCAATACGGATTTTGTCCAATTGAAGGTGATTCCTAAGGAGCTGCCTAGGGAGATAGTGGCTGCTAGAGTTTTTAAGAGTAGATGCCTTGAGGTGGCAGTTAGGAGCCAGTCGTCTAGGTATGGAAACACTTGGAATCCTAGACTTCTCAGGTGAGCAGTCACCACTGCCAAACATTTGGTGAACACCCTGGGGGCTATGGTGAGACCAAAGGGCAGTGCACGGAACTGGAAATGACTGTTCCCTAGGCTGAAGCGCAAGTGTCTCCTGGACGCCTGATCTATCAGGATGTGATAATAGGCGTCCTTGAGATCTATGGAGCACATCCAAACACCCTTCTCCAGAAGCGGGAGAATGGTTTGCAAGGTGACCATCCTGAATTTGGACTTTTTCACTGATCGGTTTAACCTGCTGAGATCCAAAATGGGCCTCAAGTCCCCGGTCTTTTTTGGTACCAAAAAGAATCTTGAGTAAGTCCCTGATCCGGCCTGATCTACGGGGACAGGTTGGATGACTCCTTTTTGAAGCAGCTTTGAAACTTCGGTGGCTGCCATATCCCGTTGACTGGGTGGCGGGTCCGGGATTCTTTGGGATGGTGGGGGGAGGGGGTTGAGAGAAGGGAATGGTGTAACCTCCGGCGATGATTCGGAGCACCCATTGGTCCTGAGTGATACTTTCCCAGGCCTTTAGGTGCCTCGAAAAATGACCCCCGACTGGCTCCGGAGCTGCACAGTCGGGCACTCCTTCAGGGATGCTGGAAGGAGGAGGAGCCACGAAAGGACTCGCGGTCTCCAGTGTTGCGGGGCCTCCGCGCCTCTGGGACGGCGTCCCCTGAAAAATTTCCTCCTCTGCCTCTAGAGGGGGAATCGCTCTGCTGTGATGAGTAAGACTTTTGAGACTTACGGAACCACATTTTCCCTCCTCTTTGAGCCTTGGGATAAGGTCTGAAGGGAGTGGAAAACCGGGCCCCTACAGCAGTTAAAGTCTTACCCTCCTGCTCGCAGCGAGTCAACGTGTCCTTTACCTTGGGTCCAAAAAGGAGGACCCATCAAGGGGCCTGCAAAGGAAGACTTAAAGGCCTCCGCAAAGTGACACAGGCGTAGCCAGGCTTGTCTCAGTTGAGCAACACCTGTGCCCGCCGCCCAGCTCGCTCCTTCGGCTGCATACGAAATGAGCCTCATGGACGAGTTGGATAGGGAGGACAGGGTAGCCAACTGGGAGTTAACCGCCTGGGCTAACTGCTCAGGTAAGTTACCAGAGAGGGTATCCAAAGCTCCTTGACCAGATCCTCTGCAGTCTCGTGAAAGTGCACCACGTAGTTCAGAGACCTTAATGTAAAGGTTGCTGAAGCAAGGGTGCGCTTCCCGTACCGATCCATGCTCCTAGACTCCTTATTAGGAGGATGGACGGATGTTGAAGCCTCTGCCACATCTTGTTGGGTAGCAGATGCCACCACCAAGGCATCTACAGCCACACCTTTGGTAAGAAAGTCCCTGTCAGGGGGTGCCGAAAGGAATTTATTGGGGCGAGCTGGCACCGGTTCAACAGAGTCCGGATGTTCCCACGCCCTTCGAGAGATCAAATCCAGGAGCTCATCGAAGGGCGGAGACACCCAGGAGGCAGAGGGCTGAGCCCCGAGGCCTTGAGGAACACAGACTCCTCAGCAGAAGGGGGTATGGACTGCCAGTCGCCTCGTTGCTTAAGGATTTCCAAGATGTCCGCAAAGGATACATCATCCGAGGACGACTTGGGGGACCCTTCCGCATCATCGAGGTCGGTATCCGAGGTGAGAGACTCATCAGGGGAGTCAACGTGCTTCCTCTTGCACTGTCTCTTCCTCGGGGGTTCCTCCGAAGACGTTTCGGAGGGACCTCCAGGAAGAAGGGAACCCCCGACGGGGGTAACCTCAGGCCCAAGGGCTCCGCTGTAGTGAGACAGGGGGATTGCAAAGGAACCAGTCTCTGTGCCAAGGGAAGGTGGTGGTGAGATGGTAGAAGTGGCCAGAGAGGATTTGGCCAAGGCACTCCTCATGGCCTTGAAGGCGGGACCCCCAGAGTCCTGGGAAGGTTCAACCCCCAAGGCCCCAACAGCAGTCGGAACTCCTGCCGCCGACGCACCGAGAGGGAGGATCGGTCCCGAAGCATCCCCCCGGGGCCGACAGAGGAGGTCCGCATACCGAACACCGACCCAAAGGGCGGGGTTGGAGTTAGGGTCAGAACCGACCCGACAACCTCCACCGGCTCCACCAGCACCGACTCCAATGGCGCCGAAGCTGTTGGAGGAGGAACCAAGATGGCAGGGTGGAAAAACGGCTCCGGAGCCGACTGGGCTGGAGCAGAGACCAACTTTTGAAAGACCGGAGACTGAAAAAGCCTTTGAAGCACCCTGTCTACATCCGAATCTGACATCCTCGACGACCGAGAAGAGACCGACCGGGTCCGAGTCGACTTCTCCGCCGGCTCCGAAAGACTGGGGGACCGGCTCCGAATGGTTTCGAGAAGTATCGGCGCTGAGGGAGATTCCACCACTACTGCAATCTTCCTCGGAGCCGATGTGGACTTCGGCACCGAAGGGGAAGAGTCTGAGCGGGCAACCTTCATTGGCTCCGAAGGCAGTGGAGCCGATGGAGATGACTCGCCTCTCGACACCCAAGCTCTCGGCTCCGAAACCAGAGGAGTTGAGGCTGGAGACATCGAGGCAGACCATTCCGCCCTCGGCTCCGAAGTTCGTGGAGCCGACGGAGAAGCCTGCCTTGACTTTTTTGCTGCTGGATCCGACGGGCTGGTCGGAGCCGAAGATTTTTTCTTCCTCGACGGGGAAGAAGAAGAAGATAGGGCTTCCTCAAAGGAAGGAGTAATAAGCCCTTTCAAAATCAACTTATTTTTCCTCTTTTGGAGCACTCGAGAGGAAAAAGCGCGGCAAACGCTACAGGATTCCTGTAGGTGCTTCGGCCCCAAACAGTATACACATAACAAATGGTCGTCCGTAATGGACATTTTATAAGCGCACTTTGAACATTTTTTAAATCCTGATGGCCTATGTTCTTTAGACATGGCTATCTACTTCAACTGAACTTTAAAGAGAAAGAACTTCAACACTGACTTTAAAGAAAATACACGTAGACTAAGGCAAGGTCCCTCTAAGTTAAACGGGAACACTTACCACCAAGAAAATAATACAATTACCACAAAGTTCTAAATTACAAAATCACACACTGAGTAGCTGTTAAACAGCCCTAACTAAGGCGCGTGGGCTAGGCAAAGGCCCCTCTAACTTAAACGGGTCCTTTACCGTAGAAGAAAATTAGAAGTTATGTACTCACCATAACGTTCCATCTGAGTAGGTGTATTCATTTGTCTGCAACCTGTGGGTTATGGATCCGATATCGGATCCGAACCGGCATGGTTTTCCAGCTATGGATCCGAGCTCTCAGCTCCTCCCCTCACCCATAATGCCCTGCTCTCCCTACATGACCTCAGATCGAGTTTGCCATCAATAAAAATACCCTAGAAAGGGTAACACGTAATATGCAGGAAACTAACAAGGCCAGGGGGATAGGAGGGTGGGATGGTTGCAGACAAATGAATACACCTACTCAGATGGAACGTTATGGTGAGTACATAACTTCTAAATCTGAAGTAGGAGATTCATTTGTCTGCAACCTGTGGGACAGAGTCCCCAGCTACCTGAATCTTGGGCGGCCATCATGGAAGGATATTCCGGAGCACCGCGGAGCCAAAGGATGCTCTACCTCTAGATGTAATATCCAACTTGTAGTGGGAAATAAAGGTATGAGATGAAGCCCAAGTGGCTGCTGAACAAATATCATCCAGAGGAATCCTAACTTTAAAGGCCGCTGAAGTAGAAACTGACCGGGTTGAATGGGCATGTACTCCTCGTGCGGGTGGGCCTTCCAGAAGCTTGATAAGCCAATAAGATGCACTGCGAAATCCAGCATGATAAGGAGACTTTGGAAATTGGTTTACCCAAATTGAATTTAGCAAAGGAAATAAACAACTGGTCGGACTGCCTAAGACCAGCTGTCCTGTTCAGATAAAATCTAAGTTGCCTGTGAACATCTAAGGAATGTAGCTTGTATTCACCTTTGTTTTGATATTTAGGAAAGAAAAAGTACAGTTTTGTACCTACCATAAATGTAGATGTTCGAGGATTCCATTGCTGCAGTCCTGACTAAGATGTCAGAAGACCCAAAAGACAAAACAACCTGCACCAAAAAAATGTACAATATATATACAACAATATATACAAAAATATATGCATGTAACCTCACCTAAACATCTACATTTATGGTAGGTACAAAAGAATCCCAAAGCAGAGGAAAGGGAGGCTGGCAAATTATAAGGAAGTAGGAGCTGATAACATGCCTTGCAAAACAGCAGTGGCAAACCAGCCCTAGACTTAGAGTAGATAGGAAGATGATAATGCTTGGAGAAAGTATGCACTGAACTCCAAGTAGCTGCCTAGCTGGAATCTCCTTGCCATGATGGGAATAACAAAATGCAATGCAAAACCCAATCCACCTAAAAATAGTTTTTTTTGACACAGGCTTGCCCCTGCGAACTCAAAGCAAAAGAAACAAACAACTGCTGAGACTGTCTAAATACATCTAAAGTGTGCAAAATCTTTCTGCATAAAAAATGAATAGTTTGGTTTAAAGCCACACTAGAAACCACCTTAGGCATAAAGGAAGGATTAGTCTCTACTGCCATAAGGGCCTGCAACTCAGACACCTTCTTGCAGAAGTAATAGCCAACAGAAAAGCAGTCTTCCATGACAAGTATTTCAATGAAACTGCTTGAACAAAGGGATGGAAAACAATGGTGGGTCACAATCATAGTGAGCTGAAATTGCTGCAGCATGAATCTTAATGGAAGAGAAGGACAAACCTTTGTCCAATAACTCAGTAAGATATTGAAGAGCCACACTCAAATTATAATCACATTTAAAACTTGTTGAGGAAGTTGAGACCTGCTGTGTTTCAAAACAGAATATGCCAGGCTGTTAGATGAAGAGAGTGAAGCTTGACATTGAGCAGATGACCGTCCTTCTGAGATAACAGATGAGGAATCAGAGGTAAAAGCCATGGAGGCTTCCTTACCAGACTCCGTAGTAGTGGATACCAGTGTTGCCGAGGCCAATCTGGAGCTATCAAAATCATCCTTGGCCTGTCTTGTCTGACCTTTAATAATACCTTTGGAAGAAGAGGCAGAGGTGGAAAGGCATAGACATGAAGGTTTTTCCAACTGAAAGACAGAGCATCCACTTTCCAAGCTGTGTGATGAAACCCCTTTGTGCAATACTTTGGCAGCTGGTGGTTTAGTGGAGAAGCGAACAGATCTATGTCTGGAGTTCCCATGACACTGTCAATTTCTGAAATACATGAAGATCCAGTTTCCACTGTGGGGATCCATGATTTGTCTGCTTAACACATCTGCTAGGGAGTTCTGTGCTCCTGGCAGAAACCTTGCCTGAAGAGTTAGTTGCAGGCTTAAGTCTCCCATAAAATCATTGCTTGCCTGCATAGAGGATAAGAATGTGTTCCCCTTGCTTGTTGATGTACCACATGACAGTTGTGTTGTCTGTTAGAATCAACACCTGCCCTGGAAGAAGTAACTCCTTGAAAGCCATCAATGCAAACTGGACTGCTAACATCTCCTTCATGTTGATATGTAGATGCTGTAGTCTGGCAGGCCACTTGTCTTGTATCCACTTTCCATTTAGATGAGCTCCCAAGCAGTGTCCGAGGCATCTGTCGTTAAAATCTGATTTGAAGGCAAGGTATTATTTGAATGACAGTGTCCAAATCCTGGCAGTGCTGTGTCCATACATTTTGAGATACCATTGCAGCTTCCTCATATGCAGTTTGGCATTGGGAAGCACCAGAATACAAGATGCCATGAACCCTAATGCTTGAAGGACTGTCCTTGCAGTCAGCACGGACTGATGAGATAGTTGATGGAAGTAAAGTGACAGACTCTTTTGTTTGTCCGGGGTTAAAAAGGCCATCTGGGCTGCTGTATTCAGTCTCACACCCAGAAAGCACATGTCTTGAGAGGGTACTAGACTGGACTTTATTTCGCTCACAGAATACCCCAGGCATCTTAGCACTGCTATGACATATTCCAGATGCTGTAGAAGGTCTTCCTTTTCTTGAGCCAGAATCAGGCAGTCGTCCAAGTAAGGATAGATTTGAATGCCTTGAAGCCTGAAGTAAGCTATCACTGGAGCCAGAACAGTAGATAAGCCAAAGGGCAATGCAGAGAACTGATAATGAAAATCTCCAGTTCGCAGATACTTTCTGCAACCTAGCCTTATAGGCACATGAAGGTAAGCTTCCTTGAGATCCAAAGTTACCATCCAGTGATCTTTGCCCAGCAAAGGTAACAGTTGTTGTAACGTCAACATCTTGAACTTGGGAATGTCCAGATAAGTGTTGAGGAGAGATAAATCCAAAATTGGTCTCCGGTACTAGGAACAGGCGAGAATAAAGCCCTTTCTGATACAGGGACTGGCTGAATGGCCCCTATCTGGAGTAACTGAGAAATTTGCTTGTGAGCCTCTTTTCTTTGTGGAGGAGGAACATCTGGCATGCCTTTGAAAGGGGCAGTGTGTGGAAATAAAATCTGTAACCGTGATGAATGATATCCAGCACCCATCTGTCTTGAGTGACTAAATCCCAATTTTCTTTGAAAAGAGACAGTCTTCCTCCCAAAGGAGCTGCCAGACGAGAATCCACTGGCAGCTGAAAAGGCAGGTCATTGGGGACTGACCCCTGCCCTCACCAGAAGTCTGAGCAGGTGAACTGTCTGATCTAGGCCTACCTGAACTTTGAGCCCCTGCCTACCACGTCTAGACCTACCCCTAGACTGGGAACCATAAGCAGGATATGTCCACCCTAGCAGGCCAATTTCTACTAAACTTGGAGGCTGCACCTGCAAAAATCTTTAACAGTCTGCATAGACTTAGCTTTGTCCTCCATTTTCTTTAAAACTGCTTCCACAGGTCCAAAGAACACATCAGTCAGTAAAGGAGCATCCAATATCCTGGTCTTAACATGCTCAGCTAAATTCTG
The DNA here is from genome assembly GCF_019279795.1 of Protopterus annectens. NCBI lineage: Eukaryota > Metazoa > Chordata > Ceratodontiformes > Protopteridae > Protopterus > Protopterus annectens. The sequence continues at coordinate 1,974,064,472 of NC_056735.1, read as the reverse complement.
ATCCTTCAACCAGGCATGTAAGGACAGAACTAGTAGCAGCCACCCTCGAGGAGGCCTGAACAGCATCAAATCCACACTGCAAAGAATGCTTACCCACTTGTTCAGACACATGAACCAAATCCAGCAATTCGTTACACTCAATACCTTCCGCCAAAGCATCCACCTTAGATTTCAATTGTGAAAGGAGATAATTCTGATATTTTAGCATATGAAACTGACAATTCAACGCCCTCATGGCTAGAGTGGAAGAAGTATATACTTTCTTACCCCACCTATCCAAAGCCCTTGCCTCTTTATCAGAGGGTACAGGATTTTTAACCACAGAAGCTTTAACACCTTTAGGCCCCTGAGAAACAGTTTCTGGGTCCCCTAGGACTCTTAAACAAATACTTATGAGCATAATACCTATCAGGCTTAACAGGAGCAGGAGGCAAGGAGTCAGGGTTCAGGGAAGCCTCTGCAAAACATCCTCCACCACATTCAACACAGGAGGAATAGCCAAGGGCCTATGCTGGGGTAAAACAAGAATTCCCTAAGCCTTTTCCTGGAATCAGAGTAATCCTGGCCTTCCCATTTAAAGTGCTCCCTCATGGAGTGAAGAGTCTCTGAAAGAAAAATCCTCAGGAGGAGAAGCTGTAGGAGTGGAATCATCCACATCAGAATCAGAATAAGTAGGAAACTCTTGCAAGTCTTCCACAGAAGACTCCGAAGCCTGTGAACACTGTTCAAAACTATCAAACTCCTGGTCCACCCTAGGCCTCTTATCAGGCGGGGGCATAGAACCTCTAATCAGAGTAATCAAATCTTCTGCCATTTTAAGCATATGTTTCTTAGGCACAGAGCCGAAATGCTAGGAGAAGCCCCACAGAAGCTGAACTTGGCCTACCTCTAAAAGAAGCTTTGGCAACAGAAGGAGAGGCCCTAACTACCTTGGGAAGAGAGGGAAGAACAGTTACCTGAGAAGCCCCTCAGCCTGGCCTACCTCCTGAGAGGGCACATCCTGTAACAGTAAAGTATCAGCCTGAGACTCCAGAGACTCCTGGCAAAACCTCTGGCTCCCCTGAGCCTTCTAAAGAACCGACATCCGGGACTGCCGGTTCCTCACCCTAGGCTTCACTGTTTTGTCCTTGCGCTTCTTGGATGAGCATCCGCATATTATAATTGCAACGCTTCCCAAACACTAACCTAGCACAATCTAGCCTCGTTAAATCTAGCACAAGAGCGGCAACCAACAACGCCGTGCTCAGGCCCTAAACAAGGTATACACAATGTATGATAATCCCTATGCGGTATCTGCTTCCCACAAGAAATACAGTTATTCACTTTTTCTGACATCCGGTTAAATACTGAGGCAAGAAAAACCAAAATGTTAGCCAACTCTGTTTCGGTCTGAAACTCCGGTTTCGGAAAATCTCAGAACGCCAACCTGCACTCGCAAAATTGCTTCTGCATCGGACCATGCGGCAAAAAAGACTGAGGAAATGACGTCGGTCATGCGCATTAGTACCCTGCGCCATGACCGCTCTGGTATTCGGGCCGACTGGGACGCGGACTATACCCAATAGTCAGGACTGCAGCAATGGAAGACGAAGAACATCAGGGAGGTTAATGGATTGATTAATATTTACTTCAGAAGCTACCTTAGGAAGAAAGGACGGGTTGGTCCTGAGGTATACACGGTCCGGATGAAAGACCAAGTAAGGAGGCTTGATGGATAAGGCTTGAAGTTCTGAAACTCTCTTGGCCGAGGTAATGGCTACTAAAAAGGCCGTCTTGAAAGATAAAAATTTCAGATCTACCGTAGCCGCAGGTTCAAAGGGGGGAGCGGTCAAGGCCTGAAGAACCAATGAAAGGTCCCAAGGAGGAACCACTTGCTTTACAGGGGGTCTAAGGAGAAAAGTACCTTTTAGGAAAATCTTACACAATTTGGCAGACATCAGTGGACTGGAGTCTTGACCAATATGATAGTGAGAAATTGCCGCAAGTTGCACTTTGACTGTGGAACTGCTGGCACCATCATTAAAAAGAGTGGTTAGGAAGTCAAGCACCAGAGGAAGGGGAACTGTGAAGGGGTCTAGACCTTGCCGCTCCGCCCAAATGGAGAACTGTTTCCACTTTCTGCGGTAAACTTTCCTGGTAGATGGTTTATGAGCCGCTACCAGGATGGCCTTAACTGGAGACGAAATACCGGGAGTCCTGATTAGGAGTGGAACTGGAGCAGCCAAGCAGTTAGCTTCAGGTTGTCCAGATTCGGGGTTGATAGATGGACCGTGAGATATCAGATCCGAATGGGATCTAGAATCCAAGGTGGATTCACTGAGTGAGACCTTAGGAAAGGGAACCAGATCTGTCGAGGCCAGAATGGGGCAATGAGAATCATTCTGCACCCCAACCGAGAGGCTTTCTGAAGAACTTGGAGCATCAGAGGCAAAGGGGGGTAAGCGTAAAGAAGACCGGGGGGCCAAGCATGCACCAGAGTGTCTCTTGGGGTATCTCCGGGAGGAGGGATTAGAGCGAAAAAACTGTTGCACTTGGTGTTTGAGGGAGACGCAAAAAGATCGCAACAAGGAGTTCCCCACCGTGCGAAGATGCGTTTCGCTACCTGAGCATTGAGAGACCACTCGTAAGGGGAGAGAATGGTGCGACTGAGTTTGTCCGCAAGGATGTTGGACCAACCCGGAATATGCGTTGCGATGAGAAAGCAGTTGGTGGAGATTGCCCATTCCCACACTCTCATGGCTTCTCGACAAAGAGGGTAAGACCTGGTTCCCCCCTGTTTGTTGATGTACCAGACGACAGACATGTTGTCCGACTGAATTGCAATAGTTCCCAAGGGAAGAAAGGCCTGTAGTGCTTGCAACGCTAAGAGCACTGCTCTCATCTCTAGAACATTGATATGCAGTAAGGTCTCTGAATCGTTCTACGTGCCTTGGACCGTCCGGCCTGCAAATGCCCCCACCCGAGGCAGGAGGCGTCCGTGGTCACCGTGGCGAGAGGGGGAGAAGCACAAAAGGGGCGGCCTCCTTGGAGATCTTGTGAGTGGAGCCACCACAGGAGGGACCGCTTGCAAGCCTTGCTGATCGCAATGGGATGATGCATAGGAAGAGCAAGATAAGACCACTGAACTAGGAGTGTCCATTGAAGGACCCGCATATTGAACCTGGCGAGAGGAAGAAGAGCTATCGCTGCTGCCATGGACCCTAGAGCCCTCAGGACCAACTCCGCCGGAACTGAGCTGGAGTGGAGGATGGCCCGCACCTGGAGCTGCAGATTCTGAACTCTGTCCACAGTGAGGAAGGCTCTTAACTGTCTCGCGTCTAACCTGGCACCTATAAAATCTATGAATTGCGTAGGGGCTAGGTTGGACTTTCTGCATTTATTGTGATGCCCAGGCGGGGAGCTAGATGGAGAAAGGAATCTCGCGCCAATAACAATAGATGCCTTGTTGGGGCGGTGAGGAGCCAGTCGTCCAGGTATGGGAAGACCTGTACCCCCTGAAGCCTCAGGTGGGCCGCTACCACTGCTAATACTTTGGTGAACACCCTGGGGCTGTGGTGAGACCAAAGGGAAGGACCCTGAATTGGTAGTGACTGGCTCCCAGCCGGAAGCGAAAAAACCTCCTGGAGCGTCTGTCCATTAGAATGTGGTAGCACGCATCCTTGAGGTCTATAGAGCACATCCAGTGATTTTCTCCTAGAAGGGGAGAATGGACTGCAAGGTAACCATTGAACTTCTCCTTGGGAACTGCCAGGTTTAAGAGTGAAAGGTCTAATATTGGTCTCAGGTCCCCGTCTTTTTGGCACTAAAAGAACCTGGAGTAGAACCCTGATCCAATCTGGTCTGGGGACGGGCTGGATGGCTCTTTTCTTCAGCAGATGGCCAATTTCTGCCAGCGCCTCCCACTGACCGGGTGGAACGTCGGGGAGGGACTTCAATTTTGGGATGTGATGAAATGGAATGAGGTATCCTCTGGATATGATGCGGAGGACCCAGTGGTCTGATGTTATGGACTCCCATGCCGCTACGTGCTCGAACGTCCCCGACTGCCTCCAGAGTGGAGCAGCCGGGCAACCCTTCAGGGCTGCTGCGCGGGCCGTTCAGAGAAAGGTTCTCTGGACCCGAAGTTCCTGGGAGCCCCTCTGCCCCTGGGGCGGCGTCCTCCCTGTCCTCCTCTGCCACGGAAGGACTGGTTGTCCGGAGCGGGTTGGGACTGCTGCGACTTCCGGAACCACATCTTCTTTTGGCCCTTTTGGTTCCTAGAATAGGGCCTCTGGGGCACAGAGAAGCGGATTCCGACGGCAGACAACGTCTTCCCATCCTTCTCGCTCTGGGTCAAAGTATCGCGAACAGTTTTGCCAAAAAGGGCAGAACCATCGAAGGGAGCGTTCGCGAATGATGCCTTGAAGGGCTCCGTGAAATCGCAATGTCGGAGCCAGGCCTGACGTCTAGTAACTAGGCCTACCCCTGCAGCTCTAGCGGCTCCCTCTGTAGCATGGGACAGTAACCGCATTAGAGGTATTAGTCACGGACCTGAGAGTGGCCATACGGGTGGAGTGCAACAGTTTGTCCTCCTCCGACATGGACTCTGGGGGGGATGCAGCGTATTCCTTGATAAGATCGCGCTGCATCCTGATCACATGTGCCAAGTAGTTTAGCGCCCTCACTGAAAAGGTCGCTGAACTAAACATTCGCTTCCCCAAGCGGTCCATCATCTGAGACTCCTTGCTCGGAGGATGGACTGAGGGACTCTCCTGGGCAAATTCCCTCTTGGTGGCTGCAGCCGTCAACATGGCATCTACCGGAGGCCCCTTGCTCCAGTGGGCACGGTCTGCCGGGGGACTAAGGATGCGGTCTGGCCTTTTGGGGATTGGCTCCACGGTGTCCGGATCCTTCCACGCCCTGGTGGTAATTAGGTCCACCAGGGGGTCGGCAGGAGGGGACACCCAAGAGGTAGACTGGCCCGCTTCAAATGCCTCCAAGAACACGGACTCGTCCGAGGAAGACTTGGGGGCAGACCACCTCCCCCTTATGCGAAGCATTTCCATGATGTCTCCAAAGGAGACAGCCTCGAGGGATGATCTTGGGGAGCCTTCCCCTTCCTCCAAATCCGTGTCTTCTGTGAGAGACTCGGGGGAGTCTATGTGCCTCCTTTTACACGTATGCTTGCAAGGTGCATCCTCAGGGGGTCTGTCCGAGGAGCCCTCGCAAGCGGTGTCATGTTCCAATGGAACAACTTGGGGCAAAGGAGCGGGCTGTCCCAGTGGCCGGATGGTGGAAGCCTGGCCCAGTGCAGACGGAGCACGGGAAGGAGCCGAAGCAAGTGCCGGGGGTCCGGAAACCCTCAACAGGGCCCTCTCCACTACATCAAAAGCCGAGGGGGAGCCAACCTCGACCAAAGGATCCGATAATCGGCTCCCCCTCGGATCCGAAGAGTGGATCGGAGCCGGCCCCGAGGCATTCGGATCCGAGGGGGCAGTGCGCTCCGACACCGACGGCGCCGAAGGAACACTGATCCCCGGATCCGAAGCTCGGATCCAGGCTCCGAGAGGTCGGATCCGAAGCACTGGAGGGCAGGATCGGATCCGAAGTACCCAGTACTATCGGCGCCGACCCACCCCCGGCTCCGAAGCTGCTCGGCTCCAACTGCTCCGAACCCGGGTAGCGGGTCGGAGAAGGAGCTATAGGTTTGAAAAAAGGTGTCGAGCTCGCCCCTAGAGGGGGGGGAGGCAGGAGCACTCCCATCTGCATCTGGGCCTGGATGAACCTTCTCATCATCCGGTTCAGATCAGCGTCAGATAAACTGTATGTGGATCTCGACGAGGCTACCGAGGTAGGCCTTGAGTGCCTCCTCGATAGCCTCGACGGAGATCGGGTCTCCTCCTCCTCAGGTCCCGGTGAGAAGCACACTGGAGACCGGAGCCGAGGAGGGGGAGAACCAGCAGACAAGGAGGCCGGAGGAGAAGCCCGCTTGGCAGGCGGGGCCGAAACAGAGGTCTCGGCCCGCCGCTTATGGTGCTTCTCCCTCCGGTCCTTTTTCTTGCTTCCTCTCCTCCAAACCACTAGAGGGAGGTTGAGTCCCAGGTGGAGGTGGGGAGCCGGAGAGGAGGGAACCAAGACACGGTACCCCTGAAGGAGCGGTAGCGAAGCCGTGTCCGGGGCAAAAGTCCCGCCAGGACCAGCCGACCTCCGCTCCTTCAATGCCCTGGGGTTGAACCCTGCACAAATGGAACATCCAGAAGTGAGGTGTTCAACCCCAAGGCATCGAACGCACCGAGTGTGGCCATCAGCAGGAGAAAGCTTATGGCCACACTCGGAACACTTCGAAAAGAAAGCATTAGGGGCTTCAGACATCCTAAGGATACTTCTACTTTTTTTTTTTTTTTTTTTTTTTTTTTAAAAATAATAAGTGCTAACTAGCCAAAGACAAACACAGGCCCAAACACACACTACGCACCAGCGAGGGGAGGGATAAATAAAAGTTATAAAAAGTTATTAAAAACTTTCAACTTTAAGCTGTAAGGATGGGGAAACCTAACACTTTCACACAAAACTAACTAAAAATTTTAAATTTAACACTTTCAAAGAGAATAACAAACACTTAGCTGAAGAGCTCTGAAATCCAATCTGGTCACCAGTGCGGCAAACTAGATCTGAGGTCATGTAGGGAGAGCAGGGCATTATGGGTGAGGGGAGGAGCTGAGAGCTCGGATCCATAGCTGGAAAACCATGCCGGTTCGGATCCGATATCGGATCCATAACCCACAGGTTGCAGACAAATGAATCTCCTACTTCAGATCACAATTTTTACCACAAACTTTCCAAAACAAATCAGTCACACAACAATAAATAGCTGTTAAAACAGCTTTTGGGTAAATTTAGCAAAATTTCTGACAGAAATATAAGCACTAGAGGCACTTAGCTCAGCCAAGTCCGAGACCACTTCTATGCTGTAGAAGCGGCAAATGAGATCTGGGGAAGCAGTAGTGGTGCATCCTGGGATATGAGGTAACTCGGCCAATAAGAGACTTCGTGCTATTGTATAGCGTGCTGAGTCGGAGCCGAGGATCGGCTCCGAACCCATCTGTAGAGAATGTAGGCGAGATAGGATCACATTACATCTAACTATCAAAACACTAATGTATGAACCCTAAAAGTTTAAGCTAGTAAAATGTAAAAGACAAAAAATTTTGCCACAGCCAAGAAGAGCACTTCCAACCTCGTAAAGCGGCAAACGAGATCTGGAGAGTTGCACCACTGCATCATGGGATACCTACCTTGCCACGAGCCAAGTCTGAGACTTCTAGCTGTGTATTTGTCCGAGTTGGAGCCGAGGATCGACTCTGAACCCATCCAACTAAGAATGAAGGTGAGATAGGAAAACATAACATCAACAGTTTACTGCAAAGACTCAAAGGAATATAATGCTACTCCAATATGCAATGCATTTAAAGTTCAGAAGCAATGCCACATGGCAAAGGAAATTTTAGAGGTTAATTCTATCTAGCATTCAGATATTTCTTAACTTTAATGCATAACAATGTGAAGCAGAGTTAAAATAATTCTTTTTCAATATATAAAATATATTTATTTTTTTTAAAGGTTTGCAATGTCAAAATAGCAGAGATCTACAGTGCTACAAGTTTAACACCAGAAGTCTGTCAGCGAGCTACTATCAAAACAAAAGGACGGAGAGGGGGCCTGGCTAGCAGCAGATTTCACTACTTCACTTCTTCTGCTACTATGTTTACATTTTTGACAGGATATTTGAGTTATCCTTTTAGATTATTTTCAACTTAATAATACTTCTGTGAGTCATACTGAAGGATAATACTTAAAGTTTTATATACATCATTATTTTCCTGTCAAACTTCTATTTGGAAAATTTCTTCACTAAAAAATCAGAATGAGTCACACAAAAACAGGCTCTCAGGATTCTTCTCTGAGAAAGGAATTTCAAGCTGTTCTGACTAATATACAGGAACTCTCTATAAAATGGATAAAATGGACAATAAACTGGACAATTTTAAAGAAAAATGTTCTAAACAAATGAAGCAAATACAAGAATCTCTAAACCAGTAGAAAGTACAAATATCCAGAATAGAAGAAGCTTTGAATGATATACAAGGGAGATTATATGTATTGAAACAAAACACTCCACTTCTGAATAAAACAGATGATAGAGAAAAGAGGTCTTGAAGAAATAACATCCATATCTTCAGTTTGCCTGAAAAAAATGAAGGGGAAAGTATGATGAACCTTTTAACATCCTGGCTCCCTAAAACACTGATCTATCTGATGTTATGTCTTATGGCATTGAGAGTGTGCATAGGTCTTTGATTACATCTTCTAAAAACAATCCATAACTAAAGATCCATCACTGTGAGATTCTTTTCATCACAGGACATGCAATTAATCCTTAAAACTGCCTAGAAAAGTCTCCCATCAAACTAAAAGACAGAATAATAAGGTTTGACAATGATTATTCTTCTACTGTGATGTCTAAGAGGATTTTTTTTGCATTTAATAAAGGAGTTTAAGAAAAAAACAGATTAAAGACATTTTCTTTTCCCAGCTAGACGTAATGCCTTTTTGCCTGATGAAACTAAAATGTTTGAGGAACTAGACAATGCTATGAATTTCTTGAAGTCAAATCATACAACAGATCAATTAGAAGACATGGACTGGTGCAACTTTTCCTTAAAAGGACAAGCCAAAATAAATAGCTGGAAAGTTAATGAAAAGAAAAAGAAATTAAAAGAGAAGTAGCTATTTATTTAATATCAAATATTAGATAATCTAGAATACAGTATTATTTGCATAACAATGTCTTGTAGGCTTTTTTTCCCACATAATTATAACAAGAAAGCCTGAGTGCACTCTACACGAAGGTAATTATGCTTCAATTTATTTTTTTCATCTAATTCATCAGATAAAATTAATAACAGCTATATTTATCTATAAATTTAATACACATTATACATGGTTTTATAACAAAGTTTTCTTTTCTTTACTATATTACTATTTTGCTTTGTTATGCTCTTGAATATACATTTAGATTTTATACCCATAATTATACAACTTTACAAACCATAATAAAGATTGTTATACATCTAAAATGTTGTTTACTTGATGGCTTGAGGTTTTCTGTTAAGGGATGGGGGACGAAGTTCACTGGAGGGGAATGTTCATGGTTGCATGTTAGTTATTTTTGGATTTTGTGAATGTGTGTGTCTTTAATAGGTCTGCTTTGCTGGGTGGTTGTTTCCTTTGATGACTGTGATGGTGTGACATAGCGCGGACTTTGTGATAATGGACCAGCCTGGTTTCAAGAGTTGAGAGCTCAAGCTCTTATTCTTACAAATAGTTGAAGCCTTTTGAAAGCATTCCTAGGTTTTGCTTCCCTGCTTTTAATGATTCATTTGTGCTCTGCGCCCATTGCTGCATCAGTGATACATTTGCATCTGATGAAAAGAGTTAAAGGTCATATGCACTGGTTACAATTAAAGGGATAGGTTTGCTGCATTACCTGAGAATATTATAAAGATAGCATTCACAACACAAACATACCACTCAAAGTTATAGGCTTAGATAAGATATCTAAATTTAACATTCTTCCTTAAAAATGATAACTTTTAGCAGCTCTTCGATGTGATGTGTGAGCTGAAGTTGCAGAATGGTGACATGTTATTACAGTTTCCAACTGTAAATTCTTTAGAAACTAAAGGATATTTCAGCATAATTCTAAACTAATTCTGAGGGGTCTTTTTGCTGTTAGAAATTGCAAATCATATTAAGTGAACAGTTTGCAGATGTAGATATTATTGTTTTTGGCTGATTTTAGAGTACGAATGTTGTAGAAAGCAACAGAATGGACAAAGCTAAAGCAATTGAATGGGTAAGGCTTAAGCAACTATGTGGGTAATGCTAAATGAAAGAGAAATGATCTACATTAGGCTGGGGCAACTTCTGAACATGCTGATGCTTGTATATAGGTGACTGCACATGGAAGCTACTATCTTGCATATTTAATTAGTCTACCAATTGTGGTCTCCCTTCTTGAGTTTGTCGGAGCTGGCATGAGGAAAAGAGCTTGTTTCAGGTGTGTGAAGATGATGGATGGTTTCTTCTGTTGTAACATGAATCTCATTTCATGTAAGAGCAAGACTAAGTGTACACTACACTTTCAGTTCTGGTGGTGCAGACATGATGTGTTCCCATGTAGCTGTATGGCACTCTTTCAGCTATAGAGCGGATTTGAGTTTGATGTCCTGGGTAATGCAGCATGATATGGGATGAGATGCCAATGATGGGAAAAAAGAAGTTATGCACTCACCATAACGTTCCTTCTGAGTAGTTATACTTCATTTTCTGCAACCAGTGGGTATTCGGATCCATATCAGATCCGAGCCAGCAACATTTTTCATGCATCTGCTCCAAGTTCCAAGCTCCTCCCCTTACCCATAATCCCTCACATCTCCTACCTTCCCTCAGATCGAGTTTGCCACTATTTAAACTATTTGCAACTCAATAACAGCACTAACCTAGAACAGGTTCGGGGGAAGGAGGGCGGCACGGTTGCAGAAAATGAAGTATAACTACTCAGATGGAACGTTATGGTGAGTACATAACTTCTTTATCTGAAGTAAACTTCATTTATCTGCAACCTGTGGGACAGAGTCCCCAGCTACCAAAACTCCTGGGAGGCCCTTATGGAAGGATATTCCTGAGCACCACAGAGCCAAAGGATGCTCTCCTTCTAGAGATCAAATCCAACTTATAATGAGAAATAAATGTATGTGACCTTGCCCAGGTCGCTGCTGCACAGACATCATCCAGTGAAACCCAACACCAAAAAGCAGCAGAAGTTGCCATAGATCTGGTAGAATGAGCTTTAATAGGATCAGGTGGGGACAGACCTTTATGCTTATAGATTTGCAGTATACATTGTGTAATCCATCTAGCTAAAAACACCTTGGAAATGGCTTTGCCCAAAAAAGGTCTGGAAAAGGACACGAATAACTGGTCAGACTTAAGAAATTTAGTCCTATGTAAATAGAAATGAAGCTGTCTATGAACATCTAGCAAATGCAGCTTATATTCACCCTTGTTCTGAAAATTTGGAAAGAAAACAGGCAGATTAATCATCTGGTTAATATCTGATTCAGAAGCAACTTTCAGTAAGAAAGAATGGTTCGTGCAGAGCGAAACCCTGTCTTTATGAAAGATCAAGTTAAGAGGGCACGGCAGACAAAGCTTGGATCTTAGAAACCATTCAGGGCGAAGTAATGGCTACTAGAAAAGCTGTCTTCCAGGACAAGAATTTCAAATCTACTGACACTGTTGGTTCAAATGGGGGAGCCACCAACGCCTGCAGCACTAGGGTAAAGTCCCAAGGAGGAAAGGAATCTTTAACCAGGGGACGTAAAAGAAAAGTACCTTTCAGAAAAGCTTTACACAATCTCTAAGAGGCCAGAGCATTCATATTTTTTCTGACGTGAAAATTAGATATGGCTGCCAGTTGTACTTTCACCATAGAGGAACTAGCCCCTTGTTGGAAAATATATGACAAAAACTCCAACACTGCAGGAACCGGGGCTGTAAATGGATCTATGTTTCTGTGAGAAGCCCAAATAGAGAAGCGTTTACATTTGCTGTAATAATTCTTCCTAGTACAAGCTTTGTGGGAAGCCACCAGAATACACTTTACTGAAGATGATAGACCAGGAGTCCTAGCAATCAAGGGAACTGGAGCAACCAAACAGTTAGCTTGAGGCTGTCCAGATCGGGCGGATTGATGTCAGAGGGATGGGAGATGAGATCCGGGCAGGGATCCAGAATCTGTGGAGGAGTTAGAACATGAGACCAGAGGAAGAGGAACCACACTTGACGAGTCCTGAATGGGGCAATGAGGATCACTTTGCACCCCAGTCGGTAAGATTTCCGAAGAAACTTCGGAATGAGAGGTAGCAGGGGATAGGTATACAGTAACCTGGGAGGCCAAGCATGGATGAGGGCGTCTCTGGGGGAGTCCCCCGGGGAGGGGATCAAAGCGAACAACTCGCTGCACTTTGCGTTGGAAGCAGATGTGAAGAGATCGCAGCAAGGGTGACCTCACATGAGGAAGATCTCCTCTGCTATTGATCGTTTCAGAGACCACTCGTATGGCATTACAATAGCCCAACTCAGTCTGTCCACTAAAATGTTGTGAGTGTCCCGGGATGTGCATTGCAATCAGAAACCGACTGGTAGAAATTGCCCACTCCCACACTCTCATGGCCTCATGGCAGAGAGAGAGTAAGATCTGGTCCCTCCTTGTTTGTTAATGTACCAGACAACAGACATGTTGTCTGACTGAATTGCAATCGTCCCCCGGGAGAAGAACAGCGTGAAAGGCTTGAAACGCTAAAAGCACTGCCCTCATCTCCAGAACACCGATATGCAATCTGGTCTCAGTCTGGGACCACATGCTTTGGACCATCCTTCCCAAAAAGTGCGTCCATGGTTACTGTGGCTTGGGCTGGGGGATATTAAGAATGGACAACCTGCCAAAATTTCCAGCGATTGGAGCCACCAAAAAAGAGAAATCTTGCAGGCTCTGCTGATCCGTATAGGGTAGTCCATGGGGAGGTCTAACCAAGACCACTGAACTGCCAGGGTCCACTGAAGCACCCTCATGTGAAGGCGCGCACATGGAAGAATTGAAATTGCTACGGCCATGGAACCTAGGGCTCAGAGAAAGTACAGTTGTGTACCTACCATTAATGTAGATGTTCGAGTGTAGTCACTGTTGCAGTCATTACACTTGGGTTATCCTGCTGGCAGGCTACCCTCAGTCGGCCTGAATTCCAAAGTCCTGGTCCGGCGTCGGTTGCTGTCGCCTCTTCCCTGACGTCAGTGCACCAGGGGTATATAAGATGCAACCGATGCCATTTTCTTCAGTTTTTCCTGCCCCAAATGTCAGGTGCCCCCAAGAAGGTAGGCAATACATATTGCTTATAAAAACATACAGTAAAATAAAAACAATATCTTCAACTACAAGCAAATACACCACATAGGTTGTATAGGATAGAGAAGTATAGATAAGTCCCAGCAAAGAAAGGGGGATGGAGGGTGGGTAACCTGGACTGCAACAGTGAATACACATGAACGTCTAGATTTATGGTAGGTACACAACTGTACTATGTTCATCATGTTTCACTGTTGCAGTCATTACACTTGGGTTGAATCCCAAAGCTGAGGTAGGGCGGCTGGGTCTAAATAAGATAAGGAGTGGCTATGAGGCCCTGCAGAACTGCAGTGGCAAAGCCTGCTCTGGATTTAGAATAAAGAGGCAAGTGATAATGCTTGGTAAAAGTGTGCACTGAACTCCAAGTTGCACCCTCCAAAATTTCCTTGGTTGGTACTCCTCTGAGAAAGGCTACTGAAGTGGCTGCTGCCCTGGTAGAATGTGGCCTAATATTCTTACGCACTGACTTGCTATGCTGTGCATAGCAGAACCGAATACAGTGTCCGATCCATTTTGAAATAGTCTGCTTTGAGATAGCCTTTCCTTGTGATCCTGCAGCATATGCTACAAACAGTTTCTCAGTTTTTCTGAAAGCTTTTCTTTTGTCCAAGTAGAAGCGTAGCTGCCTGTGTATATCCAAAGAGTGCAGAAGTCTCACCCCTTTATTCTGGTGATTTGCATAAAATGTTGGCAAATGAATGGTTTGGTTAAGAGCCACACTAGATACTACCTTTGGCATAAAAGTTGGGTTTGTCCTTAGAGAAACCCTGTCCGGATGAAACATGATAAAAGGTTCCACTGCTATTAATGCCTGTAACTCTGAGACTCTTCTTGCTGAAGTTATTGCTAGGAGCAGAGCAGATTTCCATAAGAATCTTATGTCAGCTGTATTGACTAGTTCAAAAGGAGGTAGTGTGAGCTTTTCTAAGACAAAGTTGAGGTCCCATGTAGGTATCGGTGCTCTCCTTGGGGGTCTTATGTTTTTTGCCCCTCTGAGGTACTGTCTTAGCAGTGGATGAGAGAAAATAGGAGGTTGCATATTGTACTGAGCTGAAATGGCAGAGGCATGGATCTTAATTGATGAGAAGGATAGGCCTTTGTCCAGCATCTCAGTTAGGCATTATAAAATCTGAGGAATATTTGGAACAAGTGGTTCAAGTCCTTGTGCCTGGTTCCAAGCACAGAATGTCTTCCATTTTTCTGCATAAGATTTGCTGGTGCTGGGCCTCCTGGCTTCCAAAATGACATCCATAACAGCTTTAGAAAGAGGTGTGTTCTGAGTGGCTATATTATCCGCCATGCAGCCACATTTAAGGTTCTGAGTTGGCTGTGCAGGATCTGATTGTTTTGTTGAGTCAGAAGATGAGGAATTAGAGGTAAAGTCCAAGCTGGGCCTTGAGACAGGCTCTTTAGGATTGTGTACCAGTGCTGGCGTGGCTAGTCTGGGGCAATCAAAATCATTTTTGGCTTCTCTTGTCTGACTTTTAGGAGCACCTTGGGAAGGAGAGGCAGTGGTGGAAAGGCATAAACTGTCAGGGTTTTCCAGCTAAAAGATAGAGCATCCACTTTCCATGCTTTTGAGTGATAAGTCCTTGTGCAGAATCTCTGTAGTTGGTAGTTGTGAGGGGGGGGGGCATCCCCATTTCTTTGTTATCATGCTGAAAACCTGTGGATTTAGTTTCCACTCGTGACGATCCATGAGGTTTCTGCTTAGTTCATCTCCCAGAGTATTTTCTTTCCTGGCAGGAATTGTGCCTGCAAATGTACTTGGTAGGTCAGTGCTGTGTTCCACAAAGTCATGGCTTGCCTGCAGAGGGGGTAGGAATGTGTGCCCCCTTGCTCGTTTATGTACCACATAACTGTAGTACTGTCCGTCTTTAGTAATAGTTGTCCTGGACGTAGTAGGTCCTTGAAGGCTGTCAGGGCATTCTGTACAGCTAGCATCTCTTTTTGATTGATGTGAAGATGCATTTGGTCCTTGGGCCACATGCCCTGAAAACATTTTCCTGCCATGTGTGCCCCCCAGGCATAATCCAATGCATCTGTTGTTAGTGTCTGCCTGGCTATGAGTAACGTGAAAGGTTGTCCCTTGTTGTGGTGACAGGCCAGTGCCCACCATCGAAACTCCTGTTGCAGGCGGGGAATAAGAGTTATTATTGTTTCCATGCTGTGGCAATGTTGAGTCCAAACACTTTTTAGGTATCATTGTAGCTTCCTCATATGCAGTCTTACATATGGAATTAGCAGGATGCAAGATGCCATGAAGCCCAAAGCCTGCAGAATTTTTCTTGCAGGTAGCTGGGTTTTTGTTGCTATCATTTGAAAGTAATGAGTCAGTTGCCTTTGCTTGTCTGGTGTGAGATAAGCCATCTGGGCAGTAGTATTTAAGCTTGCACCCAGGAATATTATCTCTTGAGAGGGCACTAGTTTTGATTTCTTTTCGTTTACTGTGTACCCTAGGCAAATTAGTAATTGTTTTACAAACGCCAGATGCTTTTGTAGAACGTCCTTGCTCTCTGCTTGAATAAGGCAGTTGTCCAAGTAGGAATATATTTGAATTCCTTTTTGTCTGCAAAATGCAATTACTGGTGCCAGGCATTTTGTGAAGACTCTGGGTGCAGTAGATAAGCCAAAGGGCAGTGCAGAGAATTGGTAATACATTGAGCTAGCTATGAATCCGAGGTATCTTCTGCAAGATTGTCTGATTGGGACATGCAGGTATGCCTCTTTGAGGTCCAAAGTAACTAGCCAAGCCTTCTTGCCCAGCATGGGTAGAAGTTGCTGCAGTGTCAACATTTTGAATTTTGGAACATCCAGGAAAGTATTTAGAAATGACATGTCCAGTATTGATCTCCAGACGTTGTCCTTTCTGGGTACCAAGAAAAGTCTTGAGTAAAATCCTTGCCCCTGTTCTTGCTGTGGTACTTTTTGAATAGCTCTCATGTCCATGAGTACAGAAATTTGTTTTTGTGCCTCTGCCCATTGGTTTTGTGGCAGGTCTGGCATACCTTTTGATCTTGGAAGGGTGTGAAAGTGGAACCTGTAACCCTGAGAAACAATATTCAGTACTCATTTCTTCTGGGTGATCACGTGCCAATTTTGTGAGAAGAGAGCTAGTTTTTCCCCAAAGGGTGCTGTCAAAAGGTAAGTGCTCGGCTTTTGTAGAGGGAAGTCATTGGGACTGTTTCCTATAAGGTTGCGATTTGTCTTCTCCACATTTGGGGGCTGCAGTACCCCATTGTTTAGGTCTGTATGAGCTTTGGGGCCGAGATCTGCCTCTTGGGCATCTGTATCTGCCTCTTTGTGGCCTGTCTGACACTGGAAAGGACCAATTTTTAGAAGGTCAGTTCCTGCTAAATCTAGGAGGCTGAACCTGTAAGAAATCCTTTACTGTCTGCATTGATTTTGCTTTATCCTCCATTTTCTTTAACACCTCTTCTGCCTTAACACCAAACAAAGTATCATGCTGTAATGGAGCATCCAATAATTTTGCTTTAACATGATCAGGTAAACTTTGTTCTTTCAACCAAGCATGCTTTCGAATGACAGAGCCTGTAACTGCGGCTCTGCAAGAAGCCTCTAATGAATCAAAACCACATAGCAGAGTATGCTTTCCTACTAGTTCAGCTGCATGCAATAAATCCTGCATTTCCTTATTGTCAGGACCTTCTGAGCTTGTAAGCATTTTCTGTTTTAGCAAAGACATTAGATATTGTTGATATTTAAGCATGTGAAACTGGCAGTTTTAAGCCCTTACAGCTAAAGTAGCAGAAGTGTAAACTTTTTCCCCCATCTATCCAGTGCTCTAGAATCCCTATCAGAGGGAACAGGGTTTTTTGCAGTGGAAGCATTGACCCCTTTGGGACCCTGAGAAATTGTTTCTGGGTCAGCAGCAGGGTTTTTATAAAGAAATTTATGAGAATCTGGGACCCTGTAGTACCTATCTGGCTTGACTGGTGCAGGGGGTAAAGAATGTGGAGACAAACTGGATTCAGAAAAAACATAATCAACAATATCTAGTACATGGGGGATAGCAAGGGGCCTGTGCTGAGGCAGTAAAAGAAAGTCTCTGAGCATTTTCTTGGATTCTGAATAATCCTGGCTCTCACAATGGAAATGCTCCCTCATTGTGTGCAGAGTTTCCCCAAAAGAGTAATCCTCAGGCGGAGAGGCTGAAGGGATGGATTCTTCAGCATCAGAATCCTCATAGGTAGGAAGAGAATATCCCTGTTCTGAAGAGGAATCAGAGGAAATATAAACCTGGTCAGAGGAGTCATAGTCAGTGTCTTGCCTAGGCCTTTTATCAGGTGGGGGATGGAAACCGCTGATCAAAGTAATTAGGTCCTCGGCCATTTTAAGCATCTGTTTCTTTGGCATGGATGACTGTCCAGGAGAATGCTGTACTTGTTTCTTTGTCTTTAATGGTGTTTTAGACTTTTCCTCGGCTGCTGAAGTGGACTTGATAGTAAGCTGTGAAGGTTTGAAAACACCTTCAGAAGCCGATGCCTGCTCAGCGGCTCCAGACTCATCTAAGGGAATAGTTTCCATAGGCCCAGTACCTTGAGTTTCCAGAGGTGTAGTTGTCTCCACGTGGGAGTCAGAGGCGGCCTGTGGCTCTGAGGTAGCAGGTGTCAGGGGCTGCAAAAGCACCTCACTGAAAAACCGGTGAACTGGCGACTGGCCTAAAAGAGGTTTCTTCGTCCATTTTGGACCTCGGATGCCTGTCCTTTTCTTTGTCTTTGCGTTTTTTATGAATTCCGGTCATTGGTTGTTCCGACGGCATTATGTAGTTAAATCTTCGGCCAAAGTAATGTAAAGCAAAATCAAACAGACACTTTAGTGCGTTGGTTGAATCTAGCACAAAACCGACAACTAGCAACGTCGTGGTCAGGGCCTAGGCAAGGAATACAGTAAGAGTGGAAATCCTTATGAGGTATTTGCTTCCCACAAGAAATACAATTGTTAACTTTTACTGACATCGGTCTGGAGCAAGAAAAAGTTTCCCCAATGGGGTACTTAGCTTTAATGAAGACTTTGGTTCTGAAATTCAGTTTCGATCATCTCAGGAGTCGGCCGACCGGCACTTGCAAATTGCTTTTGCTTCGGGCACCGCGCGGCAAGAAATAATGAAGAAAATGGCGTCAGCTGCATCTTATATACCCCTGGCGCACTGACGTCAGGGAAGAGGCAACAGCAACTGACGCCGGACCAGGACTTTGGAATTCAGGCCGACTGAGGGTAGCCTGCCAGCAGGATAACACAAGTGCAATGACTGCAACAGTGAAACACGAACATCGCCGCTCACCATCGGCGTCCTGGGGCCGAGGATCACTGACACATGGGCCCATAGGTTCTGGACCCTGTCCTGTGTGAGAAAAACTTGTAATAGTAGAGTGTCCAACCGTGCTCCTATGAATTCCAAGATCTGTGTTGGGTTCAAGCGGGACTTGGAGATGTTGATGATAATCCCTAGATTGACTGCAAGATGCAGGAAGGAGTCTCTGGCCATACCAAGTAGACGCTTGGTGGCAGCAACGGGGAGCCAATCGTCTAGGTAAGGAAACACCTGAATTCCCTGAAGCCTCAGGTGAGCCGCTACTACCATAACCTTGGTAAATACCCTGAGGGCTGTGGTAAGACCAAAAGGTAGGGCTCTGAACTGGAAATGATTGGCTCCCAGCCAGAAGTGAAGGAATCTCCTGGAGCGTCTGAAAATCTTGATGTGGTAGTAAGCATCCTGGAGGTCTATCGAGCACATCCAGTCGCATTCTTGGAGGTAAGGTAGAATGGACTGCAAGGTGACCATCCGGAATTTCTGCTTGGCTACAGACAGGTTCAGGGTTGACAGGTGTAATATGGGTCTCAGGTTCCCAGTCTTTTTTGGCACTACAAAGAACTTGGAGTAAACATCTAATCCAGACTGATCTGGGGTGACCGGTTTGATGGTCCAATTGTAAAGCAGCTTTGAAATTTCGTGCACTGCGGCCTCCCTTTAAGCAGGGGGGGGGGGGCATCCAGGAGGCGCTTTGGATGGGCGGGGCAACGAATGGGATGAAGTATCCTCTGGATATTACTTGGAGCACCCAACGGTCCATCGTGATGGACTCTCAAGCCGTTAGGTGCAATGACAATCTTCCCCCAACTGTCTCCAGAGTAAGACAGTTGGGCAACCCCTCAGGACTGCTGTATGGGGTCTGTCCGAGAAGGTCTCCCTTGACCCAAAGTTCCTCGGACCCCCTCTGCCTCTGGGGTGGCATCTGTCTTGTCCCCCTCTGCCTCTAGGGGACGAGTTGTCCTGAGTGTCCCAGGAAAACTGAGATTTTCGGCACATCTTCTGCCCTCTCTGATTCCTAGAAAAGGATCTTTGAGGGCTAAAGAAGCAGACTCTGATGGAAAACAGAGTCTTCCCATTCTTCTCACTCTGGACCAAGGTGTCACGAACTGTCTTCCCAAACAGGGAGGAACTATCAAAGGGAGAATTTGTGAATGACGCCTTGAAGGGATCTGCGAATTGACAGAGTCTGAGCCAAGCATGTCGCCTCATAGCTACACCGGCCCCAGCTGCCCTAGCCGCTCCTTCCGTGGCATGGGAAAGAAGATGCACGGATGTGTTTGAAAAGTACAGTTTTCTACTATGACTAGTGGTATAGGTCGTCGCCCCGAAGAGCTATAGTGGGTAAAGGCGCCTTGCCATGGCATGGCATGGGGACTGGCGTCCATGCGCCAGACTATCGCATGATATGGGCGTCTCATTTTCAATCTTTTCTTGCCCCAGACCCCAAAGAAGACCCAAAAAACAAGTCCCAAAAACCTGCGCCAAAAAAAACATGTACAATATATACAAAATATAATACAAAAACCTCACCTGTAAAACTCACCTCACACACAACACTAAGGAGAGAGGAGGAAATTGGACTGCAACTTGGCAGAACGAAAAGGAACATCTATCTTATGTACAGGTAAAAACTGTACTATGTTTCTTTTCTTCATTGCTGCAGTCCCCTAACTATTAGTAGAAAGAATCCCAGCAGAGGAAAGGAGGCTGGCAAATAGCTGATAACATGCCTTGCAAAACAGCAGTGGCAAACCAGCCCTAGACTTAAGGTGGGTCACAATCATAATGAGCTGAAATTGCTGCAGCATGAATCTTAATGGAAGAAGGACAAACCTTGAGATAACAGATGAGAATCAGACTATCAAAATCATCCTTGGCCTGTCTTGTCCTGACCTTTAATAATACCTTGGAAGAAGAGGCAGAGGTGGAAAGGCATAGACATCATCCAAAGCTGTGTGTGTGAACCCCTTTGTGCAATACACTTTACTTTGGCTGGTGGTTGTGAGAGTGGAAAGTTTCTATGTCTGGAGTTTCCATGACACTTTCAATTTCTGAAATGGAAATACATGAAGATCTTCCCACCAGGGTGTCCATCCATGATTTGTCTGCTTAACATCTCTGCTAGGAGTTCTGTGCTGCTGGAGTCCTCTCTGCTCTGGAGTTTTGGTTGCAGGCTTAGTTGCTTCTCCCTAAAAATCATTGCCTGCATTTGCTGAGGATCATAGAGGCCCCTTGCTTGTTGTTGTTGCTTGTTGATGTGGTTGTGTTGTCTGTTGTTGTCAACACCTGCCCTGTCTGTTAATAACTCCTTGAACTCCATCTCATCAAACTGGACTGCTAACATCTCCTTCATGTTGATATGTAGATGCTGTAGAGTACTGGGGGGCTCTTCTCTTTATCCACTTCCCATTTCCATTTAGATCCCCTCCCAGTGTCCAGTCGAGGCATCAAATAAAAACTTCTGAGCTGGGCGGGTCACAGAAGAGTCCCTTTTGTTTGTGACATTCCTGGCCCACCACAAGAATTCCTTTTGAAGGCAAGGTATTATTTGAATGACAGTGTCCAAATCCTGGCAGTGCTGTGTCCATACATTTTGAGATACCATTGCAGCTTCCTCATATGCAGGCATTGGGGAAGCAGCACCAGCAAAGAGAGCCCATGAACCCCTAAATTTGAAAGGGACTGTCCTGCAGTCAAGCACGGACTGATGAGATAGTTGATGGAAGTAAAGTGACAGACTCTTTTGTTTGTCCGGGGTTAAAAGGCCATCTGGACTGCTGTATTCAGTCTCACACCCAGAAAGCACATGTCTTGAGAGGGTACTAGACTGGACTTTATTTAGTTCACAGAATACCCCAGGCAGATGCTGTAGAAGGTCTTCCTTTCTTGAGCCAGAATCAGGCAGTCGTCCAAGTAAGGATAGATTTGAATGCCTTGAAGCCTGAAGTAAGCTATCACTGGGGCAATGCAGAGAACTGATAATGAAAATCTCCAGTTGAAAACCGCAGATACTTTCTGCAACCTAGCCTTATAGGCACATGAAGGTAAGCTTCCTTGAGATCTAAAGTTACCATCCAGTGATCTTTGTAACAGTTGTTGTAACGCCAACATCTTGAACTTGGGAATGTCCAGATAAGTGTTGAGGATAGATAAATCCAAAATTGGTCTCTGTTCCCCTTCTTCTGGTTGGTACTGAACAGTGCGAATAAAAAATCAGCCCCTTTCTGATACAGGGACTGGCTGGATGGCCCCTATCTGGAGTAACTGAGAAACTTGCTTGTGAGCCTCTTTTCTTTGTGGAGGAGGAACATCTGGCATGCCTTTGAAAGGGGCATTGTGTGGAAATAAAATCTGTAACCGTGATGAATGATATCCAGCACCCATCTGTCTTGAGTGATTAAATCCCAATTTGCTTTGAAAAGAGACAGTCTTCCCTCAAAGGAGCTGCCAGGCGAGAATCCACTGGCAGCTGAAAAAGGGCAGGTCATTGGGTTGCTTTACGAAAGGACTGACCCCTGCCCTCACCAGAAGTCTGAGCAGGTGAACTCTCTGATCTAGGCCTAGACCTACCCCTAGACTGGGAACCATAAGCAGGATATGTCCACCCCTTAGCAGGCCAATTTCTACTAAACTTGGAGGCTGCACCTGCAAAATCTTTAACAGTCTGCATAGACTTAGCTTTATCCTCCATTTTTCTAAAACTGCTTCCACCACAGGCGTCCAAACAACACATCAGACTGTAAAGGAGCATCCAAAATCCTGGTCTTAACATGCTCAGCTAAATTCTGATCCTTCAACCAGGCATGCGAAGAACAGAACTAGTAGCAGCCCACCCCGAGGAGGCCTGAACAGCATCAAAACCACACTGCAAAGATGCCACTTGTTCAGACACACACACAAATCCAGCAATTCTTTACACTCTCAATCCTTCAGCCAAAGCATCCACCTTAGATTTCAATTGTGAAAGGAGATAATTCTGATATTTTAGCATATTCATGGCTAGAGTGGAAGAAGCATATACTTCTTACCCCACCTATCCAAAGCCCTTGCCTCTTTATCAGAGGGTACAGGATTTTTAACCACAGAAGCTTTAACACCTTAGGCCCCTGAGAGAAACAGTTCTGGGGTCGCCCTAGGACTCTTAAACAAATACTTATGAGCTTAGGCACCCTATAATACCTATCAGGCTTAACAGGAGCAGGAGGCAAGGAGTCAGGGTTCAGGGAAGCTCTGCAAAAACATCCTCCACCACATTCAACACAGGAGGAATAGCTAAGGGCCTATGCTGGGGTAAAACAAGAATTCCTAAGCCTTTTCCTCGCATCAGAGGAATCCTGGCCTTCCCGTTTAAAGTGCTCCCTCATGGAGTGAAGAGTCTCTGAAAAAAATGAAAAAAGGAGGAGAAGCTGTAGGAGTGGAATCACACACATCAGAACCAGAATAAGTAGGAAACTCTTGTAAGTCTTCCACAGAAGACGCTGAAGCCTGTGAACACTGTTCAAAACTATCAAACTCCTGTTCCACCCTAGGCCTCTTATCAGGCGGGGGCATAGAACCTCTAATCAGAGTAATCAAATCTTCTGCCATTTTAAGCATATGTTTTTAGGCAGGCACAGAGCCCTAGCTAGGAAGCCCCCAGACAGAAGAAGCTGAGCTACCTACCTGAAAAAGAAGGCAACACAAAAGGAGGGAGAAACCTTGGAGGAAGAGGAAGGAAGAAGAAGAGAAGCCACCTCCCTCAGCCTGGCCCCCCCCTGGCCTCCTGAGAGGCACATCCTGTAACAGTAAAAGCCTGAGCCTGAGCTCCATAGAGACCTCCTGGCAAACCTCTGGCTCTCCTTAGCCTAACATCCGGGACCGGGACTGTTGTTCCTCACCCCCCTCACTGTTTGTTTTTTTGCTTCTCTTCTTGATGTGGGCGTCGAGCATCCGACGGCATATTAAATTACAACGCTTCCCAAACACTAACCTAGCACAATCTAGCCTCCTCTTAATAGTGCTTGTTAAATCTAGCACAAGCGGCAAACCAACAACGTCGTGCTCAGGCCCTAAACAAGGTATACACAATGTATGATAATCCCTATGTGGTATCTGCTTCCCACAAGAAATACAGTTATTCACTTTTCTGACATCCGGTTAAATACTGAGGCAAGAAAACCAAAATGTTCTATTGTACTTAGCCGGGTTACTTAACCAACTCTGTTTAATCTCACACTCGCAAAATTGCTTCTGCATCGGACCATGCGGCAAAAAAGACTGGAAAATAGCGTCGGTCATGCGCATTAGTACCCTGACACGATGGCTCTAATCCTGAAATGACGGCGGCCAGCCTTATACTCTGGTATTCGGGCCGACTGGGACGCGGACTATACCCAATAGTCAGGACTGCAGCAATGGAAGACGAAGAACATCGGATTTTAGAGTCAACATTTTTTCCGAGAACAGTCGCTTGTCCTCGGGCGACAAGACTCTGGGGGCGACTAAGCGAATTCCGTGACTAGGTCTAGCTGAAGTCGAATGACATATGACAAATAATTCAGCGCTTGTATGGAAAATGTTGCTGAAGAAAAGACTTGTTTCCCAAAGCGATCCACCGCCCTAGAGTCTCTGTCCAGAGGGTGGACCGAAGAACTTTCCTGAGCCAGTTCTCTCTTGGTGGCAGCTGCCACCACCATAGCATCCACAAGGGATCCCTTGTACCAGGCCTGTCTGTGGGAGGAGAAAGGATCCTATCTGGGCATTTGGGTATTGGCTCTATGGTGTCAGGCTCCTTCCATGCCCGCATGGTAATAAGATCCACTAATGGATCTGCAGGAGGTCCCCAGGATGTAGATGGACCCGTGCCAAAGGCCTCCAAGAATACTGACTTGTCCGTAGAGGGTTTTGGGGCTGACCAACCTCCCATCTGGGGCTGACCATCCTCCCCTCTGGCGGAGGATTTCCATGACGTCTCCAAAGGAGAGACCTCCCTGGGAGGTGACCTGGGGGAACCCTCACCTTCATCCAAGTCAGTATCTTCTGTGAGGGACTTGGGGGAGTCCATGTGCCTCCCTTACACGAACGCTTACGGGGGGGCCTCCTCAGTGGGCCTCTCTGAAGAGGGCTTGTATGGGGGGTTCCACGATGGGAACCACCTGAGGGTCCTCTAGCACGTGCTGTCCCTGGGACAAGCTGATGGGAGTCGTGACCAAATCCACTGCAGCCTGGGCGGAGTCCAAAGCAATGGGCTGGGTCTCAATCCCTGGAAGAGAACCCTCTCCACCACGTCGAAGGCTGAAGAAGAGCACTCCTCCTTGGCAACCAGCAAGGAAGAAGTTCTCCCCGGCACCATCGTGAGGATAGGGGCAGAGGCCAAGGTAGCCAGGGTTCCGAAGGAATGGCTCGGATCCGACAAAGTCGGAGCCAAAGACATCTCCATTCCCTCGGATACGGCTCCCTGTTTTCGGCCCCGAGAGTTGCTCGGATCCGAGCAAGTCTGATCTGAAGAACTCAAGGTAATGGCGATGTCGAGGTTAGAGGAACCATTGGCGCTGAACCCCCAGCTCCGAGGATCCTCGGATCCACAAACCCCGAAACCACAGGTCGGATCAGGGAAGGAGATAGGATGGAAGAAGGGCAGAGAAGGTCCCCGCTCCAGCCGGGGAGGGGCCTGGTAAGACTCCCATTTGGATTTGGGTCCAAATGAATCTCCGCATCATCCTGTTCACATCAAGCTCCGACAGACTCAGAATCAACCGCAAGGAGGCGACCGACTCGGATCTGGCCCTGTGAGATGACCTCGAAGGCCGCTGGTCCGAAGGCTACATTGGCTCTAGGGAGAACCTCGGGGAATGGAGCCGAGGAGAAGTGGTCTTAATTTTTGAGGGTGGACTGGGAAATGGCTCTTGGTCAGGAGATCGCTTGCGGTGCCTTTCTGCCCTTTTCTCTTTCTCTCTCTTGTCCTTCTCCTTTGATTTAGTCCCCACCTCAGCAGGCTTAGAGGGAGGTTGATTCCCAGTCTGGGGGGGGGGGTCGGCTACTGGAGCCGATGTTGAGGCCATCGTGTCTAAAGCAGAAACTGATAGCAGGCCCTTGGCTACCAGTTTCGCCTTCCTCTCTTTTAAGGCCCTGGGGTTGAACTCTGCACACACAGCACATGGCAGACAAAGATGGGGAATGCCCAGGCAAATAACACACAGAGTGTGGCTATCAGCCGGTGAAAGCTTGTGGCCACACTCCGTGCATTTTTAAAACATTGGTTTTGGCTGGTCAGCCATAAACACACTCCACTCAGCCAAACACTAAACTAGAAATGCACAGACACAAGGGTTGGTTAGGCCTACTCTACCTCAAAAACACAAACTTTCTAAACTACTATTTTTTTTTTTTTTTTTTTTTTTTTTTTTTTAAACAACAAACCGACAAAAAGACAAAGGGGAGGAAGGGTTGCTCACAAACACCTACTCTCACACACTAAATATAAGTACCAAAAGTTCCTTTTACTACACCCAACTTGGAGCTAAAGAGACCACGATGCGTACGCATGATGCGGCAAATGAGATCTGAGGGATGGTAGGAGAGGTGAGGGATTATGGGTAAGGGGAGGAGCTTGGAGCAGATGCTTGATAAAATGTTGCCGGCTCGGATCCTATATGGATCCGAATACCCACAGGTTGCAGATTAATGAAGTTAACTACTTCAGATCAAATATTAAATTCTAGGTTATGAATATTTATGAATATTAGTTATGAATATTTAGTATAGATAATATAAGTATAGGAATAGGTTTGAATTGTAAGAAAATACTTTATTTGTATATTTAGTTGTATTAAAGTGTGACATTTATATAAGTAATATGCTATCTTTCTACATAGCAGAGGGGTTTTGGATTTACTCATGACAGTGGGCAGGATTTACTATTCAAACTAGGAGCATTAGACTCCATGAGGGGAATGAAAGTTAAAGAATGTTAACGTTTACTTTTTTATATAATATACTACTGTTTCTTGGGGTCTACTAATATTTTCAGAAAAAAAAAAATATATATATATATATATATATATATATATATATATATATACACACTCAACAATACTAAGTTTGTGGAAGTGATTTAAAGGTGTGTTTACCATTTGGAATTCATGAAAAAAATTAAACAAAACTACTACAGCAACTTTATGTTTTCCTTTAAATACATATCTTTAAATATCAATGGCTTAAACTTTTAGTTATGTACTCACCATAACTTCAGATGTTTGGGATCCATCTCGCCTACATTCTGACTGATGGGTTCGGAGCCGATCCCTCGGCTCCGACTCGGCACGCTTATGCTATAGAGCGAGGCCTCTAATTGGCTGAGCTATCTTTATCCCAGGATGCACCACCACTAATCCCCCAGATCTTGTTTGTCCGCATTCATGCACACAATCACAACTTGTTTATATAACATTGCTAGATGTTTCAAGATGAAACAACAGGATTCGGACCTTCTGATATCCTCTGATCTCCAAGGAAGGGGGAAGGAGGGTGGGTTATTAGGAATGTAGGCAAGATGGATCCCAAACATCTGAAGTTATGGTGAGTACATAACTAAAAGATGTTATGTGATCCTATCTCGCCTACATTCTGACTGATGGGACAGCGTCCTAGCACCTAAATCCCGGGTGGCTCATTGGAAAACACTCCTGAGCACTGTGGAACCAAATGAAGCTCGTCCTCTAGATGCCACATCTAATTTGTAGTGGGAAATGAAGGTGTGCGGGGAAGACCATGTAGCCGCAGCACAAATGTCACCAATAGCAAGCTTAGAATGAAATGCTACAAGTAGCCATAGCCCTCGTAGAATGAGCCTTGACAGAGGTGGTAAGCTCTTTGTTAGAACAGATATAAGCTTGAGTAATACAGTCCCTGATCCATTTGGCAATAGTGACCTTTGTGACAGCGTTGCCCAATTTGTTCTCTGCAAAGGATACAAACAACTGATCTGTTTTCCTTGATTGTTTGGTCCTATCTAAATAAAAACGTAACTGTCTGTGGACATCTAGTGTGTGGAATATAAATTCCGCTTTATTAGAGTATTTTGGGAAAAAAACTGGAAGCTCTAACGATTGTTGCAAGCATAAAGTAGAACAAACTTTAGGAACAAAAGAAGGATTTGGCCTGAGGGATACTCTGTCTGTATGAAAAACCAAGTACGGGGGTTTCAGTGACAAAGCTTGAAGCTCTGAAACCCTTCTGGCTGAAGTAATCGCCACTAGAAAGGCTGTCTTCCATGATAGAAACTTTAGATCACAGGTAGCTGCCGGTTCAAAGGGAAAAGAAGTCAAGGCACGCAACAGTATATCGAGATCCCATGGAGGTGCAGGATGAGAAATCGGAGGTCTTAATAGAGCAGCACCTTTCAAGAAGGTCTTACACAATCTGTTGCTCATTAAAGGCGGGTCTATGGATTCATGAAAATTAGAAATTGCTGCCAATTGTACTTTGATGGTAGAAACTGAAGAGCCTTGATTGAAAAGAGAGGTCAGAAATTTTAGTACTTCTGCCACGGGAGTAGAAATGGGGTCCAGGCCCGGAGTTGAGCCCAAATAGCAAACCTTTTCCATTTGCTAGAATACAGTTTCTTTGTAGCGGACTTGTGGGCTGAAGATAATATGTGCACAACATCTGGATCCAGTGTATGACTCCTGACTATCGTCGGAAGAGGAGGAGACAGGCCGTCAATTTTAAGGTGTGGAGGGACTGGTGTAATAGTCCCGACTGATGAATCAGAAGGTATGGGACCTGATCCAGGAACCACGGACCTTCCAGAGCATGTTTCCAAAGATAGGGAAACCACACTTGACGAGGCCAGTAAGGAGCAATTGAGATCATCCTGCTCCCTAAGAGAGATGCCTTTTGAATCACCCTAGGGAGGAGAGGAACTGGAGGGAAGGCATAAAGCAGGCCGGTGGGCCAAGGATGGACTAATGCGTCCATGGGGCTCTTCCCCGGAGCCGGGGTTAGGAGAAAAATTCTTTGCACTTAGCATTCAGAGGAGTCGCGAAGAGGTCGCAACACGGAACTCCCCATTCGCTGAAAATCTGCCTTGCAACTGTCATATTCAGAGACCATTCGTGAGGAGAGAGGATGGTGCTGCTCAATCTGTCGGCTATGACATTGGCCTTGCCCGGTATGTGAGTAGCCACTAGGAAGCGTTTGGTCGAGACTGCCCATTCCCAAACTCTCATGGCTTCTCTGCAAAGAGGATAGGATCTGGTCCCTCCCTGTTTGTTCAGGTACCAGACCACTGACATGTTGTCTGAGTGAACAGCAATTACGCCCTGAGGGAGATAATCGTGAAGGGCTTGAAGGGACAGGAGTACTGCCCTCATTTCTAAGATGTTGATGTGAAGAGGAGTCTCTTCCGGGATGCCATTTGCCTTGGACTGACCTGCCCAGGGAATGCCCCCCCCACCCCATCTGGGAGGCGTCCGTGGTCAAAGTGGCCGGAGGAGGAAGAACAAAGGGTCGTCCCTGATCCAAATTGGAGGACACTAGCCACCAGCGAAGGTCCCGTTTGCAAGATTCCGTGATCCATATGAGATGATTGAGAGGGAGTTCCTGAAAGGACCACTGAGTTGAAAGAAGCCACTGGAGGATTCTCATGTGCAACCTTGCCAGGGGAACTAGCAGAACTGTGGCAGACATGGATCCCAATAGCTGCAGGACCATTCTGGCTGGGGCTTTGGACCTGGGGAGTAAGGCTCGAACTTGATTTTGAATGGTTTGAATTCTGTCTGCAGGTAGATAGACCCTCATCTGGTTTGAATCTATCTCTACCCCTATGAATCTTATTCTTTGAGATGGCCGCAACACAGACTTTGGCCAATTGAAGGTGATTCCAAGAGAATTGCCCAGTGATATAGTGGCTTGCAGGCTCCGCAGAAGTAGATGCTTGGAGGTGGCAGTTAGGAGCCAGTCGTCTAGGTACGGAAACACCTGGAATCCTAGACTTCTCAGGTGAGCAGTCACTACTACCAAGCATTTGGTGAACACCCTGGGGGCTGTGGTGAGACCAAAGGGCAGCGCACGGAACTGAAAATGACTGCCTCCTAGGCTGAAGCGCAGATGTCTCCTGGACGTTTGATGTATTCTGATATGATATCTGGCGTCCTTGAGATCTATGGAGCACATCCAAACACCCTTCTCCAACAATGGGAGAATGGTTTGTAGAGTGACCATTCGGAACTTGGACTTCTTGACTGAACGGTTTAGGTTGCTTAGGTCCAAAATGGGCCTCAAGTCCCCGGTCTTTTTTGGCACCAAAAAGAATCTTGAGTAAGTCCCTAATCCGATCTGGTCTGCGGGGACCGGTTGGATGACTCCTTTTTGCAGCAGCTTTGAAATTTCTGAGGCTGCGGTATCCCGTTGACTGGGTGGCGGGTCCGGGATTTTTTTGGACTGAGGGGGGGGCGAGAGAATGGGATGAAGTAACCTCCGGCGATAATCCAAAGCACCCATCGGTCCTGAGTGATCCCTTCCCAGGCCTTCAGGTGCTTGAAAAGCGACCCCGACTGGCTCCGGAGCAGCGCAGCCGGGCAATCCCTCAGGGACTATGAAAAGCTGAAGAGCCACGAAAGGACTCGCGGTCTCCAGTGTTGCGAGGGCCCCTGCCGCCTCTGGGACGGCGTCTTCCAGATGAATTTCCCCCTCCTCTGCCTCTGGAGGGAACCTTCCTACTGAGAGGGTAAGACTTCTGAGATCTACAGAACCCCATTTTCCCTCCTCTTTTAGCCTTGGGATAAGGCCGAAGGGAGTGGAAAATCGTGCCCCTGCAGTCAGAGTCTTACCCTCCTGTTCACAGCGGGTAAGTGTGTCTTTTACCTTGGGTCCAAACAGGGAGGACCCATCAAAGGGGGCGTCGGCAGATGAAGACTTAAAGGCCTCCGCGAAATGACACAGGCGGAGCCAGGCTTGTCTCCGTAGAGCAATGCCTGTACCCGCCGCTCTACTCGCCCCTTCGGCCGCACACGAAATGAGCCTCATGGACAAGTTTGAAATGGACGACATTGTAGCCAGCTGAGATCCAACCGTCTGGGCCAGCTCCTCAGGCAGGTTACCTAAGAGGGTATCGGATAGCTCCTTAATCAGATCCCTCTGAAATCTCGTAAAGTGCGTCAGGTAGTTCAAAGACCTCAGAGTAAAGGCCGCTGAACTAAGGGTGTGCTTACCGTACCGATCCATGCTCCTAGACTCCTTATTAGGAGGATGGACGGACGTAGAAGCCTCTGCTACATCTCGCTGGGTAGCAGATGCCACCACCATAGCATCTACAGCCACACCTTTCGTAAGGAACTCTCTATCCGGGGGCGCCGAGAGAAATTTGTTCGGACGAGCGGGCACCGGTTCCACAGAGTCTGCGTGTTCCCAAGCCCTTCGACAGATCAAATCCAAGAGCTCGTCGAAGGGCAGAGACACCTAGGAGGCGGAGGGCTGAGCCCCGAAGGCCTTCAGGAACACCGACTCATCAGCAGAGGGAGGTTTGGACTGCCAGCCGCCTCGTTGTTTTAGGGCTTCCAGGATGTCTGCAAAGGAGACATCATCCGAGGACGACTTGGGGGACCCCTCTGCATCATCGCGATCAGTGTCAGATGTCAAAGACTCGTCAGGGGAGTCAACGTGCTTCCTCTTGCACGTTCTCTTCCTGGGAGGTTCTTCCGAAGAGGCTTCAGAAGGACCTCCAGGAGGGAGAAACCCCAGCGGGGTAACCTGAGGCCCAGGGGCTCCGCTGTCTACGGACAGGGGGACTGCCAACGACTCAGTCTCCAAATGTAGGGAAGGAGCTGGGGAAACTGTGGAGGTAGCCAAGGAAGATTTGGCTAAAGCACTCCTCATAGCCCTGAAGGCGGGACCACCAGAATCCTGGTAGGGTCCCCTCTCCGTGGCCACGACAGTGGACGGTACTCCCGCCGCCGACGCACCAAGAGGGAGACTTGGGACCGAAAGCATCAATCCCGAAGCCTCCCCCCCAGGGCCGAAGGAAGAAGTCCGTGCACTGAACTCCGACCCAAGAGCCGGAGTCGGAGCAAGGGTCGGGCCCGGCCCTAACACCTCCACTGGTTCCACCAGCACCTGCTCCAACGGTGCCAAAGCTGTTGGAGGAGGAAATACAGTAGGGGAGTGGACCATCGGCTCCGACGCCAAATGGGCTGGAGCCAAAACCATCTTTTGGAACACCGGAGACTGGAAGAGTCGAAGGAGCACCCTGTCGATGTCCGAATCAGACATCTTGGATGATCTCGAGGATACCGATCAGGCCCGAACCGATTTCTCCATCGGCTCCGAAGGGCTCGGGGACCGGCTCCGAAATGACTCAACAATTATCGGCTCCGAGGAAACTTTCAAGGAAATTTCCCTCGGTGCCGATAAGGACTTCGGCTCCGAGGGGAAGAGTCTGAGCCGATGACCCTTATCGGCTCCAATATCAGTGGAGCCGATGAGGGTGACCCACCTCTCGATGCCCCAGACCTCGGCTCCGAAACCAGAAGGGTCGAGGCTGGAGGCATCGAGGCAGACCGTTCCGACCTCGGCTCCGAAGTCCGTGGAGCCGATGGAGAAGTCTGCTTAGTTTTCTTAGCAGTCGGTTCCGACTGACTCGTCGGAGCCGACGCTTTCCTCTTTTTAGAAGGAGACAGAGAGGAAGATAAAGCCTCCTCAAAGGAAGGCTTGATTAATCCTTTGAGGATTAATTTGTTTTTCCTCTCCTGGAGGACTCTGGAGGAAAACGCATGGCATACACTGCACGATTCTTGCAGATGTTTAGCACCTAGACAATAGACGCACGAGGAGTGGTCGTCCGTTATGGACATTTTGAAGCCACACCTCGTGCACTTTTTAAACCCTGAGGGTTTATGCTCTTTAGACATAATCAGGCTAAAAAAACAGATAACCACACTAAACAACAAAGGGTTTGACACACAAGAACAAAAATATGTATGCCACTAGCTTAGTGTAAATATTTAAACTAAAGAACTTTTTTTTTTTTTTTTTACACACAAGATTTGTAAGAAAGAGAAAAGGAGAAAAGGAGGGTCAAGACCCTCTAACTTAAACGGGTACTTGACCCACACACAACCACTAAAGTAGTAGTAACCACAGGGGAAGGCCCCTCTAACTTAAACGGGAACCTTCTCTGACAGGAAAAAACACGAAAATTTCAACCAAATTCCAGAAAAACACTCGTACACAAAGAATAGCCGTTAAAACAGCTTTTGGGTTTAAATGAAGCAAACACTGACAGGAAAAAAGCCTAATATATAGTACTTAGCCCAGCCAATGTTGAGACCACGTCCAAGCTCTGTAAGCGGCAAACGAGATCTGGG
Organism: Protopterus annectens; assembly: GCF_019279795.1. Taxonomy (NCBI): domain Eukaryota; kingdom Metazoa; phylum Chordata; order Ceratodontiformes; family Protopteridae; genus Protopterus; species Protopterus annectens. The sequence continues at coordinate 1,974,031,789 of NC_056735.1, read as the reverse complement.
GGATTAGTGGTGGTGCGTCCTGGGATAAAGATAGCTCAGCCAATTAGAGGCCTCGCTCTATAGCATAAGCGTGCCGAGTCGGAGCCGAGGGATCGGCTCCGAACCCATCAGTCAGAATGTAGGCGAGATAGGATCACATAACATCAACAGTTGCATGAGAGAGAATATGAATAGATTTTTGAGACTTTTCAATTCCCAGATTACTTTTTTTTTTTTTTTTTTTTTTTTTACAAGAGACTCATTTATTACAAACTGACATTGAAAGACTTAAAAACAAGGGATACATTGTATTACCTTCATCATAATCAGAAAAAAAGAGGGGTAGCAATTCTACGGAGAGGCAGTATACATATTCCTATGATAATCAGTTGTTATAAAAATGATAAAAGGTTTACTATGTTCTATAACATTAGAAATTAATAGAAAATGTTATACCTTTATCAATTTATACTGACTTCCTGGAATAGGGATTAGGACCATTAAACAGCAATTAGACCAAGTTGTTTCTATTATGAGAGGCAGTACCGTGATAGCAGGGGACGTTAATTGTAATTTAAAGGAAGAAGATTCTAACTCTACAAAAAAGAGAGGAATATTGGCACCAGCCAAGGAATTAAAAAGAGAAGAGTAACCATTGGAGTATCCTCATGTGCATTCGTCCCAGAGGAACCGCTATAAGTGTCACTGCCATGGTGCCTAACAGCTTCAGAACCTGGAATGCAGGAACTCTTCTTTCCATTAACAAGTGGGGCACTTGACTTCGTAGAGAGATTAGTACTGCCTGAGGCAATCTGACCAAGGCAGTGGTGGTGTCTAGATCTGCTCCTATAAAGGAAATATGCTGCGACGGCAATAAAGCAGATTTTTCAAAATTTATGGTTATGCCTAACTGGGAACACAGGCTGATTGTGTAATCTCTGGAACAAATCGGTTGATGCCTGGTGGTGGCGGTGAGGAGCCAGTCATCCAGATATGGAAACACGCGGAATCCTAAACGTCTCAGGTGAGCCGTGACTACTACCATGCATTTGGTGAACACTCTGGGGGCTGTGGTGAGAACAAAGGGCAGCACTTGAAATTAGTAGTGACTGGCCCCCAGCCAGAAACGCAAGTGATCTATGGATGGTCTGGCCATTTTGATGTGGTAGTACGCATTCTTGAGATCTACACAGCACATCCAATCGTCTGTTTCTAGAAACAGTAGTATCGATTGCAGGGTGACCATCCGGAACTTTTCCTTTTGGACAAAGGTGTTGAGTTTGCTGAGGTCTAAGATGGGCCTCCAGTCCCCCATTTTCTTTGGAACTAAAAAGAACCTGGATTAAGTTCCGGATCCTATCTGGTCCGCCGGGACTGGCTGAATGACTCTTTTTTTCTAGCAGCTTGTGAATTTCTATGGCTGCTTGATCCCGCAGACTGGGTGGAACCTCTGGGATTCTTGTACGAATAGAAGGGGATTCTGAAAAGGGAATGATGTATCCTCTGGTAACTATGCTTTTTACCCAAGAATCTGATGTAATTCCTAACCAGGCGTCTGGGTATAAAGCCAAGCGACCCCTGACTGCCTCCAGAGCAGGACAGTCGGGCCTCCTCTCAGGAGCGCTGATAGGGCTTTCAAAGGAACTGCTCCCTGTCACCCTGGTTTTGCAGACCCCCTCTACCGCCTGGGTGACATCTATCATTATAATCCCCTCCTCTGTCCCTGGAGGGGGGTTCACTACGTGTGTTTTGGAAAGCTCCTCGGGGTTTCTGGAACCACATTTTTCCACCTTTTTGCCCTTTGGGATATGGTCTAGGAGGGGTGGAAAAACGAACTCCTACAGCAGAGTCCCGCCTGCTCACACCTAGTGAGAGTCTCCTTGACTTTGGGCCCAAACAAGGAAGAGCAGTCGAATGGGGTGCTGACAAAGGAAGACTTGAAGGCTTCCGCAAAGGAGCATAAGTGCATCCAGGATGGTCTCCGCAGAGCTATCGCTGAACCTGCTGCCCAGCTCGATCCATCGGGTGCATAAGAAATGAGCCGCATGGACGAGTTCACAATAGAATTAAGGGTGTTAAGTTGTGTCATCACCTCCTCAGAGACAGTATCAGCTGTGTTGCCCCATAGAGTATCTCCAAGCTCTTTGAGATCTCGTTGAAGGTGGGTAAAATGGGTTAAGTAGTTAAGCGATCTCATTGCAAACGTTGCACAACTAAAGATGCGTTTCCCATATCTGTCCATCATCCTAGAGTCTCTGTTAAGAGGATGGACAGAAAAAGAGGTTTCTGACATCTCTTTCTTGGTGGCCGCCGCCACCACCATGGCATCAATGGAAACTCCCTTAGTAAGAAGGGACCTGTCTTGGGGGGAGGTGATAAATTTGTTGGGTCTCCGAGGGACCGGTTCCATGGAATCAGGAGACTACCACGCCGTTCGAGCAACCAAATCCATTAATTCGTCAAAGGGCAGAGAAACCCAGGAGGTGGAAGGTTGAGACCCAAAGGCCTTCAGGAGCACCGACTCATCCTTAGTAGGGGTAAGGGACTGCCAGTCGCCCCTCTGCCTTAGTATTTCCAATATGTCTGCAAATGAGACATCCACCAAGGGGGACTGTGAGGACCCTTCTGATTCCTCTAAGTTAGTGTCTGATGTTAAGGATTCCTGAGGGGAATCCAAATGCCTTTCTCTTGCACACTCTCTTCCTAGGGACCTCATCAGTGGGGACATTGGTGAAGTCTCTGTTGAGCAGGGGGGTCACTTGAGGCTCTGGGTCTCGACGCTTGGCAGGAACCTGTAATGTAGAGACAGAACGTGGCCCTTTAGGGAAGGAAGAGGAAAGATCCTAAGAGGTAAAGGTCTTTGCAGACATGACCCTCCTCATGGCAACGAAGGCACCGGTGTTTCGGCCCAAGGAGTCCGCCGATTCAGAGGAAGACGGCAATTTTCCCGGAGCTGAGGCCACAGGCTCTGAACCAGAGGACGGAGCAGAGATAATCTGCGATGAAGCCCAGAGAGGGAGAGTCAGAACAAAAGCCTCGGTTTGACTCTTCCCCCCCCCCGGAACCAACGAGAGAGTGTCGGCTCCAAAATTCTTCGATCAGAATCGAAGAAATCAAGGTCGATAGGGCCGAGGGCACTGGAACAGGCCTTGGCTCCAAGGGGTACACAACTAACAGATCTTTTCTTTCCATCTCCGAAGGCTTGACTAGCCTCAGAGGAGGAGTAGAACTCATAACAGGGAGGGTTGTTAGCTTCGAAGTCAGTTGAGATGAAGTCGAAAGCAATTTGGCCAGAGCTGGGTTCTCTAAGAGCCTCTGCACCACACGGTCTGCATCGATGTCCGAAACGGTCCTGGAAGAATGGGTCGAAGGAGCCGAAGAAGTCACCGACCTAAGGATCGGAGACTTGAAACACTTCCGACACCGGTTCCAACACTGGGATTTGGCTCCAAAATATGAGTTTGGTGTAAGGCTCCGAAGACTGAGGAGCCGGCGACAGAGTCTTGCCAGAGGTGCTCGGAGCCGAGGACCTGGGCTCCGAGGACACCTTTGAAAACTTCGAACCCTTTGAGTACTTGGAGGTCGGGTCAATCTTGTCCAATGCTTCCTGAAAGCCTGGCTTTAACATCCCTCTATCCACCAACTTCCTAACATAATCCTGCCACTGAAGGAGTGGCAGATAGAGCAATCCTCTTGTAAATGTACCGGCCTCAAGCAATACACGCAAGAAACATGATTATCGGTAATGGACATTTTCTGCCCACAGTTACACCTCTTAAACCCCGACTTCTGTTTTTCAGACATGACAGAATCATACACAAATTATCAGATCCCTGATAAGACATATCTAATAACAGAATTAGCAAGTAAGTTCAATCCCTGAACAAACTAATAATATTAAGCATTATATATATATATATAAATATATACATATATGCGTGTGTGTGTATATATGTATGTATATATATATATATATATATATATATATATATATATATATATATAGAGAGAGAGAGAGAGATAGATATATATATATTACGGAACCGAAGCCTCGGTTCTATCGAAAAAGTTCAAATCCCTAAACAGAAAGAAAAATATCAATAGCAAGTTGAACAACCAATCTAACTGTGCACACTATGTGACAAATAACAGGGGGATAGGGAAGCAACCTGACAGAGCCCTGTCAAGTAAAACGCCAACTAAAGAAAGGCCAAAGGCCTAAGAGCAACTGCTCCAACAATATAAATACTGCAGTAACTCACTGAAATGCAACATATATCTGTGATAGGTCTAAATAAGAAGAAAACTTGGTAGGAAAAACTTTCCTACCAAGTTTTCTTCATATGTCTAAATAACCTATATCAGATCCCTGATAAACCATATCTATAGAAAAAAATGGTCCAAAGACAGGAAAAAAAGATTACTGGCCCAAGCTTCTCCGAAGATCGTGTGATCCACTGCACTGGCAAACTAGATCTAGGGTTGGTAGGAGAGCAACATAGGATAGGGACTGTGCCTCGAGCTACTCAAAGATCTTGAGCTTGGAAAGCGGCCAACTCGGAGCCGATGGATCAACTCCGTACCCACATGTAAGAACAAATGGCGAGATTGAACAACTTCACATGTAACAATTTCATTTAAGTCAGAGATATTCATGATTTTTAATATCCAAACTTGCTTGTTTTTATTCAATACTCACACAGACATGGAACCCAGGCAGGAATTGATACAGTGTACATTTCAAATCACTTAGTAAATAGATTAGATAGGGTTAAGGTTATGATATGCCTATTCTCCAATCATAATGCTATAACTTTTGAATTAACCTTAAAACAAAATTATAGTATTCCTATTAAACATATACCTGCCTAGGTAACTAATTTGAAAGACTTCCAAGAATACTTTCTAAATGAAATTAGAAACTGTATGCTTATTAACTATGCAAAAGACACATCTATGACATATTTAAGGGATGCTTTAAAAGCATATTTAAATGGCAAAATTATTTCCTGGTATATATCAAAGAGGAAACAATGGGGTAAAGAATTGATTGAAATTCAAAAACAAACCGATGAATTAAAGTTAAACAGCCAAAAAACAAATACAAATATGATAAAAAGACAAACTGAATGGTAAGTACTTAGAAATTTTAAATCACAAAACTATGATTAACATAGAAAAGATTAAAATAATCACTCAGTCAACCCCAAACACATGCATAAATTAGCTATCAGAACGAAAATGCATAAAATAAAAGCTAATCATATTAAAGAAATATATTCCCCTTCAAAAAAGGAAGGTTACTGACTTAGAGGACATCTTGATAGAATTTAGAGACTATTTTAACACGACAAACAACAATATGTTAATCAAATGTTTAGGTCACTGAGAATCACACACTGATGAGCTGAATGCGCTACATGAGAGTGTTTAACCAACAGGAGAAAAGAGTGAAGAAGTTCACATTAGGTGATATTATTGAATGACAGGCAAAGACATTTCACCAGTAAGAGATGATGGGCCTTTAGTTCAAACCTAAATTTTGAGTAAGTTAAGGTCTTCTACTTGTGGAGGAATGCTTTATAGACTTTTGGTCCTTGTTTATAGAAATGGTAATCTATACACTGGAGTTTTTTTTTTTTTTGTTGTGCTGTTTTGGAGGGGGGAAGGTGGTTTGTAGTGTCAGCACAAACTGGTTGTGGTTTGCAAGGGTATAAGAGGAAAGCTATATAATTTAGCTACTAAAGAACAGAAGATCCAGTTGATTAGGAGTTTGAATACTTGGGATCCAAGAAAGTGGTCAACCCTTTGTTAAATTAGGAGCTAGTTTGCTTTTTTTCAGTGTTTTACAGTGGTATTTATTTTTAAGGTACAGGGCAATATATCTACAAATTTTATTTGTTATTGTTTGAATGTGCATGGAGTTAGTTTCTGACACTGAGGTTACAACTGGGAAGGCATATTTAAGTTGGGAGAGCAGAATTCTTTTTCCTAGGACTGTTCTGGAGGTTTTAGTAAGAAGGGAAGATTTTTATTGGCTCAAAATAAAAATGAGTTGACCTCTTCCCTCATGCTGTCAAGGTAAAGGGCGGGGTTCAAGCCAAATGCCAGGCCATTTAAATAAGTAGTATTTTCTGAGAGGTGGTTATTGTGCTCATAGATTGTCAAAGAGCTTGGAATTTTAAGTTTGTTTGGTGCCACAAATTATAGTTTTGGTTATGCTGTAGCTGAGGAGGAGGTTTTTGTTGAATATCTACTGGACTAGTGCTAAGAAAACTGCTTGTATGGCTTTCTGGAGGTTAGATACTTAACTGAGATGCTTTTGTGAAATAATACCACTTCATCTACAATGGAGAGATTTGGTAGGTCAAGAGGAAGTTTATAAAGATGGAAAATAGAAGGACAGCAAGTAGTCCTTTTTGAAGGCTGACAGACTGGGAAACTGAGATATGAACTTTGACAGAGAAGTGACGATTGGTGAGGCAGCTCTGAAACCAAGTTAGGGAGTAAAGACTTGTGCTTACCTCTAGCAGGTGAATGAGGAGGGCATTGTGATCAACAAGGCTGAGGGTTTTTGTAAGGTCAATAAAGACTGTACAAGTAAGCTGGACTTTGCCCATTACTAGAAGCATTTCATCGGTTAGGGACCACAAGGCTCCATGCAAACCTAGAAATAAACCATATTGTTTATGAAAAAGAAGTTGTAGGTAGTGATGTACTACGTAAAGTGAACACAGATGACTTTTTTAAAATGTCTACTTTGGAGAGGACAGAGATTGGTTTGTATTGGGAAGATCTGGTGAATTCTGACTACTCTGGGATTGGCCTGATAATGGTGGTTTTCCATGTTTGTTATTCTTTTTTGTGTTAGAAAGTGAAGATATGTTGCAGGGGGGGTGATGAATCTCCTGCAGTGGTATATTGATCAGGGATAGAGGCCATCTAATCCTGGTAGGATGTCAGCTTTTATTTGTTGCAGAAGATGTTCTACATCTTTTGTTTTGAACTGTTCACAGTAAAATTGTGGAATATAAATTAATGCTTCTAATGGGGACTGGGGAGGGGGTTACTGTGAGCGTTTGAAAGGGTAGGTAGATACAGAATGTAGAGAGAAAGTCAGAAAGAAAAAATTACAGTTGTTGCAGCTGGTGGAATGTTTTGTAAATCCCTTTCTATAAATAGATTTACTTACTTCTACAAATGTCTTGGAGATTTAACCAGGGAATTTTTTTTTTTTTTTTTCATATTTAAAGCCCAAAGGGAATACCTAAAGGATACTTCTGGTATTTAGGCCCTGCATTTGAGCAGGTTTCTGCTTATTTGCCCATCGCACAGCACCAACGCTGGACAGTTAAATTCAACAAATTTTCCCTAAAACCCAGGCTGAAATATCAATCCACTGAGCTCCTCTGTGATCAATTCTGAATAGCCACTCTTAGTGAGTCTTCAACCTAGCATTATGGACAGTTGGACTACACTTGTTTCACCTACCAACTTCACTGACTTGGGTCTCTGAGTTAGTAAAGCAATTGTCTCGTGTGCAAAGATAACCCTATTCTAATAACACACACTAATACAGAGTGCGAGAGATGTGTTTACACCAAGAATCTAGAATCCATGCTCTCTCTCACTCAAAACAGTAACATGGAGAAGGTTGTCAACTCACCCACCACTACATGCTCATAGTACTACTACTCATACACATACCATTACCCACACACATACACACAGTACGCATCAAACATGTAAATCCACATACGGGGAGGTTCGCTTCAAAAACTTACTGAAACACCAGAGACCTCCAAAACATAAGACTGCTACAACTAAACACAGTCCCCACAGCATCTATGACAAATAACATCAGTGTCTCATCTAACACTCAAAAAACAAATTTTCTTGTCATTGGCAACTCAAAAGTGAGACACACAGATATCCCACTCACCAGTTTGGACAAGGAGAAAGTCATGGTCAGTCACCTGTCCGGGGCCAGGATTCATCAGATCATGCATGCATTTAAGTCTCTCAGCAACAAGTACCATTATGACTTTGTCATAGCTCATGTTAGTTTGAATGACCTGAGACGTACCTCACTGGACTATATGAAGAGAGACATGGTTGAGCTCTCAGAGCATGTGTCCTAGGCAGGTATGTCCCTAATCTTGAGCAGCATATTATCCTCACCTTGAATTATGCCATGGTATAAACAAAAAAATCACCAACTTTAATAATTGGCTCAGTTTTTAGCGTCATTCAAAGGGGATCCAGTTCCTGTCAGCCTGGGAAGCCATGATCGACAAACCTCTTTGCTTTGTCAGAGACAGTGTGCACCTGGCACCTCTAGGCTTTTGGCGGCTGCCAAAGGCTATTGCCCCACTCATAGTGCCATTTTAGGCAAGGTCTCGAAAACGTTACCGATGTGAAATTAACCAATTAGAACAAAATAAGGGTCATACTGCTAAATGCTAGGAGCTTAAACCAAAAACTGCACTCCCTGGAAGCACTTCTATCATTATAAGATGTAGATGTCTGTGCAATCACACAAACTTGGTTCAAGGCCTCAGAGAGTACCCTGGCCTTGCAAGGCTGCAATGTCTTCCACACCTTTAGACTGCAAAATAACATGTGAAAACCAAAGGAGGCAGTGTTTCAATCTACTTTAGAGATAAATTCACCTTCCGTCTAGTTTAGACTGGATAACTCCATGGAGTTACTCCAGGTTACGGTGGGTAAGACCCCCATTCAAGTCACAGCCAGTTACAGTTCCCCCTCCATGGGTCACGATACCCAAGAAGCCTAGATGACCAAACTGGAGACAATCCAAACTTTATTGAACACACTGATTATGGGGGATTTCAAATATCCCACCATCAAATGGGAAACCTACATTAGTGCTAAATCGCTAGCACAAAAGTTTTTTGACTTTGTTAATTCAAATGCCCTAGAACACACTGTCCATATCCCGACAAGGGGAACAAACACTCTGGATCTGGTCCTCATGGACATGTCAAAGAGATGAACTGCCGCAACTGTCGAACCCTCATTAGCTAAAAATGACCACAAATCAGTTACCTTTGAGCTGGCACTATCACCAGAACTCACAAAGGGTAAAAATCTGAATAAAAACCTTCACCAAGGCAAACTATACCCTCCTAGGCGAAGGTAGGAAGTGGTAACTATGCTGAAGCTTACACTAACCGTCTGTACAATCACTTACATAAGTGTATAAACTCTGCCATACCAGAAAGGATCAAAGCCAGAGCCACAAGTAAAAACAAGCTGCTATAGTGGGCATCCAGCATCACAAACTTTTCAATAAATGCAAAAAGCTGCTGTCAGGAAAACAAAGGCAAGGCCAGACCCCAACAATGGAAAAGCACCCCCCTCAGCCTCAACAGGGAAATAAGACAACTTGTCAAATCCTCCAAGGGCTCCTTTCACAGAAACTTAGCAAGTACAGCCAAGGATAACCATAAGGCCTTTTACAGCTTTGTACATAACCTAAAGGGAAGGACCCAAGCATGCACAGAACTAGTGGCCAATGGTATCCACACACACTGACCTCCAAAGGGATAACAAACCTGCTAGCAGATAGTTTAGGCAAAAATTTCACTTATCCCCTCCTAACTTACAACAAACCTTACCTCAAACTCCCCCCCCACCCTACATATCTGAACAGCAGGTCCTCAAAGCCTTGCCCAAAGAAAGAAAATGACATCCCAGGTTGTCTTCTAAACAGGCTAAAACATGAACTAGCATCACCACTAAGTACCTTTTTCAATCATAGCCTAACCACAGGCTTTGTTCCTTTGGAATGGAGAACAGCAACAGTTACTCCCCTCCACAAAGTTGGCCTAGCAACAGACCCAGGGGGAATTACAGACCCATAAGCCTGACCAGCCTCATTTTTAAGGCCATGGAATGTATCACTATGGACCTCATAAATAAAGACATAGGTGACCTTCAAACCCTGGATCCTACCCAATTCGGCTTTGTGAAGGGCAGATCCTGCCTGTTAAATCTGGTGGACTTCTTTGAAAATGTAACCAAGGCCATTGACAAAGGCAAACTTGTGCACACAGCATACCTCGACCTGGCAAAGGTTTTCAACACAATCCCACATTCAGGCATTACCGATAAACATAGCAAACTGAATGTAAACACTTTCACTGAAAGATGGGCTGCTAACTGGCTTAAACTGGAGACACACTATCGAAGTGAGTGACTCCACAACAACCCGCAGACCTATTACCAGTGGGGTGCCACAGAGGTCAGTGCTAGGCCTCCTACTGTTTGGTATATACTTCTCAGAAACTCAGGTCAAAACTAAGGGGTTGTGGCTGACCAAGTTTGCAGTTGTCTGCTGCATCTTTGAAACAGGTTACCAATTCATGTGCAACAAAGCACCTCTATGACACTGTTCAAAAGGAATCTGGATGAGTGGATGGGGCACCATAAATTCTTACTGGGGATAGAGTTTATAACCCTCCAAGACGTGGGCAGTCATAACTAAATGCAATCTTGGGTACTGACCAGCACTTCTATGGTCTTACTTTGGGTTGAAATGGCTAGGCTTAAAATGACCTCTGGGTTGATAGCCTAGTAATCCCCTGTGTAATCACTGAATCCCCAAATGATGTCAGTATCCTCCAGGATGGTCTGACAGACCAGCGACTGGTGTATTACTCACGGTCTCCAACTGAATGCAAAGAAATGCATCATCATTCCCTTTGACAAAAAAATGTCGCCTAACACTATCAAATCAACAACAATACCTTAAGTACCCATGAAGTGGTAAGGGATCTGGGATCACAAGTTGACTGCAGCCTTAACTTCAACCACCATGTGTCTACTGTAGTAAGGAAAGCTGTCTATGTAGCACACTTGATTAGTAAAGGCATCACCTTGAGAGCAAAGGAAGTTATAACCCCCAATACTCTGCACTTATCAGGCTCATAATTGAGTAAATGCCCTGTTTGGCATGTACAGTACTAAAGACCTGCAGCAATTAGAGAGACCTAAGAGGCATCTAACAAAGATCATCAAGGGGCTCCAGTATGTGCCTTACACAGACCGACTAAGCCCCATGTCACTATACTATGCATCATACAGACTTCTTAGGGGGTGACTAATGTCTGGCCTATACAGCAATCCAAGAGTCAAACCTAATGAACTTGCTGCATATCCATACATCAAACAGGACTAGGGTTACCTGTCCCAGGGAGCTAAACATGGCCTGTGACTTAAATAGGACATGCTGGAGGGACAGCTATCTCCCAGCGACTGACGCATCTTTGAAACAGGTTACCAATTCATGTGAAACAAAGCACCTCTATGACACTGATCAAAAGGAACCTGGAGGAGTGGATGGGGCACCATAAATTCTTACCGGGGATAGAGTTTATAACCTTCCAAGACATGGGCAGTCATAACTAAATGTAATCTTGGCTACTGACTAGCATTTCTATGGTCTTACTTTGGGTTGAAACGACTAGGCTTAAAATGACCTCTGAGTTGATAGCCTAGTAATCCCCTGTGATCTTATGACACCTTGGCTCTGTACATGCACGAGATGATAAATGTTCTCCCCTTACTTCCTACTATTCTTTCCAAGAACTACATCCTCAATTATTCATACAAAATCTCCTCATTGTCTTCATCTCCCTCTTCTTCCTCTATCTGTCCTGAAACTTTCTCTCTCACCTTTTAATACAAATCTCTTTCACAGCTCTTTATATGCTTCTGCTATTAATGATACTCTGTTTAAATTTTGTACCTTTGTTAATAACGTGTGTATGTATATATCTATATATATATATATATATATATATATATATATATATATATATATATATATATATATATATATATATATATATATATATATACACACACACACACACACACACACACACACACACACACACACTTTTTTCTTCAGGCCTCCCTTGAAAAGGGGAAACTTTCTGCCTAACTGGACTTTCCTGGTAAGCAAATGCAGTAAATAAATGCTGGTTTGTGTGTAATTGTACTGCTTGTTTTGAGAAGTTTCTGACTTGGATATATTGTTGCCTACCATTTTGGGAGGTTTGTCTTTCCATGCATGCCGGGCATCAGGTCTAAGTTTTAAAAGGCATTTCAGTTCAAGAGTTATGCAATTACTTCTTTCTGGATTGTAGCAATGACAAATAAGAGATGAGCATGTATCCTGGAGGGTTATGAGTGTACTGGTGAGAAATTCTGCAGCAAAGTTTGTTTGTTTAGATAGACAGATAGATACACAGATACATAGATAAACAGATTTGTTTAGCAGGGTAGAGCAATGACAGAGATGGATTTTAGGGCTAGGCTGTGTTGGAGAGAGCTTATTTTAAGTTTTTTTTTGATGTTGAAGACTGTCTTAAGCCTGAATGAGATTACTCTGAGGAGACTTTTGTTGTGGGGGTGTATGCATTGTGAAGCTTATTGGGCAATGGTCACTGACAGGAGGAGGATGGATGATAGTGTTGAGATTAAAGTGGAGCTGTCTACAATTACTGGAGCAAGAAGCAAATGATTGTTAGTAATGAGGTTGAGACATGTAGCTGTTGCAAAAAAGGTTGTAGTCAAAGAGAATTTCTTTAATGTTATGCTGGATGAAATGAAACATGTTTAAGGTAAAATCACTTAAGAAGATATGGTTGGTTTTCTTTCCCAGCTCAGTGGTAATTTCTTGAACTAGTTTTTGGAACTGCAGAGGTGTCGAAGCAAGGGGAAAGCAAGCTACTCAGAGTTAAAGTTTTTTTTGTGGTAATTTGCAGAAGTAGCCAGGCAGAGGTAGCTTGGGCTAGGAGTTGTATGTTTAGATGGGTTTTGTAAAGTAAGAGGTTGACGCTAGCATTTTTTGGGCTCAATCTAGTACCAAGAAAGTAATTATAATGTGGGAAAAAGTGTGGGTTGTCTTTTTTAATCCAGGACCTGCTAACACAGCTAGAGTTGTGCAATTTAAGGAAAATGGTAATTGCCTCTAGTTTATGTAGGTTGAATAAGAAGTTATGTACTCACCATAACGTTCCATCTGAGTAAGTGGCTTCATTTGTCTGCAATCTGTGGGTCTTGGATCTGATATCGGATCCGAGCCGGCAACTATTTTATACAGCTATGGATCCGAGCTCCTAGCTCCTCCCCTCACCCAAAATCCCTTGCCAACCCCAAATGACCTCAGATCAAGTTTGCCCTGCTATATACCTGAAAAGGTATTTCAACAGGAAAAGGCAGGAGAAATACCAACATCTAACTCTTCTGAAGGCCAGGGGGAAGGAGGGGGGGATGGTTGCAGACAAATGAAGCCACCTACTCAGATGGAACATTATGGTGAGTACATAACTTCTTAATCTGGAGTAGGGACTTCATTTGTCTGCAACCTGTGGGACAGAGTCCCCAGCTACCTGAATCTTGGGCGGCCATCATGGAAGGATGTTCCGGAGCACTGCAGAGCCAAAGAATGCTCTCCCTTTGGAGATGACGGCCAGTTTGTAGTGGTTAATAAAGGTATGAGATGAGGCCCAAGTGGCTGCCGAGCAAATATCATCCTAGGGGACTCTAGATCTGAATGCAGTAGAAGTAGATATGGAGCGAGTGGAATGTGCACGAACCCTTTGAGGTGCAGGCCTCCCAGAAGTCTCATAAGCTAGAAGGATACATTGGGAAATCCAGTGGGATAAGGTGACCTTCGAAACGGCTTTACCTAAATTGAATTTGGCAAAGGAAATGAACAGCTGATCAGATTGTCTGTGACCAGCAGTCCTATGAATATAGAAACGCAGCTGCCTGTGCACATCTAATGAATGCAGCTTGTATTCTCCTTTATTTTGATAATTAGGGAAGAAAACAGGAAGATTAATGAACTGATTGATATTGGTTTCTAATGCCACCTTAGGTAGAAAGGACGGACTGGTCCTGAGGTACACTCTATCCTGATGAAAAACCAAGTACGGGGGTTTTACGGAAAGAGCTTGAAGTTCCGAAACTCTTTTTGCAGAAGTGATGGCTACCAGGAATGCTGTTTTCCAAGACAGGTATTTAAGATCAGCCAAGGCAGCTGGTTCAAAGGGAGACGCAGTCAAGGCCTGAAGAACTAGTGATAGGTCCCAAGGGGGGTATGGCTTCTTTGATGGGGGCCTGAGCAGAAAATTACCTTTGAGAAAGGTTTTACATAATTTAGCTGCCCTCAAAGGACCTGTCTCGTGTCCTACGTAGTTAATGGGAGATGGCTGCCAATTGGACCTTGACTGTCAAACAGCTAGCCCCTTGCTGAAAAAGTCCGGTAAGGAAGTCCAAAATGGACGTTAGTGGAGCAGTGAAGGGGTCCAGATTATGATGTTCCGCCCAGACGGAGAAATGTTTCCATTTACTGCGGTAAATCTTCCTGGTGGAAGGTTTATGCGCTGCCACCAAGATGGCTTTGACTGGTGAAGAGATACCGGGAGTCCTCATTAAGAGTGGAACTGGAGCAGCCAAGCTGTCAGCTTCAGGCTGTCCAGATTCGGGGTCGGTAAGCCTGAAGGGTGGGAGATCAGATCCAGGCTGGGATCCAGAATCCAGGGAGGATTCACCAAGTGAGACCACAGGTAAGGGAACCAAGTTTGTCGAGGCCAGAATGGGGCAATGGGGATCATTTTGCTCCCCAACCGAGAGGCTTTCTGTAACATCTTTAGCATCAGGGGTAGAGGAGGATAGGCATAAAGTAGACCGGGCGGCCAAGCATGCACTAGAGCGTCTCTCAGGGATTCCCCTGGTGGGGGAATCAGGGCGAAGAAGTCGAATTTCGTATTTGAGGGAGAGGCAAAAAGATCGCAACAGGGTTGCCCCCATTTTGCAAAAATCTGCTTCGCTACTCGGGAGTTGAGAGACCACTCGTAAGGGGAAAGAATAGTGCGGCTGAGTTTGTCCGCCAGAATGTTGGACCGACCCGGAATGTGCAATGCGATCAGAAAGCGGTTGGTGGAGATCGCCTATTCCCACACTCTCATGGCTTCTTGGCAGAGAGGGTAAGACCTGGTTCACCCCTGTTTGTTGATATACCAGACAACTGACATGTTGTCCGTCTGTATCGCAATAGTTCCTATGGGAAGAAGGTTGTGAAGTGCTTGCAATGCCAACAGCACTGCCCTCATCTCCAGAACATTGATATGCAGGGAGGTCTCGGTGTCGTTCCATGTGCCTTGGACTGTTCTGCCTGAGCAATGCCCCCCCCACCTGAGGCGAGAAGCGTCCGTGGTCACCGTGACAAGAGGAGGTGGAGCGCAGAAGGGGCGACCTGTATGGAGGTCTGGAGAATGAAGCCACCATAACAGGGCCCTCCTGCAAGCCTTGCTGACAAGAGATAGGGTGATGGAGAGGAAGAAGCTGAAAGGACCATTGTACTTGAAGGGTCCACTGTAGTACCCTCATGTTTAGGCAAGCACATGGAAGGAGTGTAATTGCCGCTGCCATAGAGCCCAGTGCCCTCAGGACCAATTCCGCGGGTGGAGCTTCTGACTGGATGATGGCCCGCACATGTAAACCCAGATTCTGTAGTCGTTCCGGAGTGAGGTAGGCCCGCAGACTTCTCGTATCTAATCTGGCCCCTATGAAGTCTATCACTTGTGTCAGAGCAAGGGAGGATTTGTCTGTATTGATCATAATGCCTAACTGGGGGGCTAGGCAAAGAAAAAAATCTCTGGCTGAACAGAGTAGATGCCTTGTTGGGGCGGTCAGGAGCCAGTCGTCCAGGTACGGGAAGACCTGCATTCCCTGGAGTCTCAGGTGGGCCGCTATCACTGCTAAAACTTTGGTGAACACCCTGGGGGCTGTGGTGAGGCCAAAGGGAAGGACCCTGAACTGATGGTGGCTGGCTCCCAGCCGGAAAAGGAGAAACCTCCTGGATCGTCTGTCCATTAAAATGTGGTAGTACACATCCTTGAGGTCTATTGAGCACATCCAGTCATTCTCCCGCAAAAGGGGGAGAATGGATTGAAGAGTGACCATTCGGAATTTTTCCTTGGTTACCGACAGGCTCAGGAGGGAAAGATCTAGAATTGGCCTCAAGTCACCCGTCTTTTTTGGCACCAGAAAGAACCTGGAGTAAAACCCTAATCCGAGCTGGTCTGGGGGGACGGATTGGATGGCTCTTTTCTCTAGCAGTTGCTGGATTTCTGTGGCTGCAGCCTCCCTCTGAGCGGGTGGTACATCAGGGAGGTTTCTGAGTCTGGGGACATGTTGCATTGGGATTTTGTAACCTCTGGATATGATACGAAGCACCCAGCGGTCTGACGTGATGGACTCCCATGCCGCCAGGTGCCTTGAGAAGCGCCCCCCGACTGCCTCCAGAGTGGAGCAGTCAGGCAACCCTTTTGGACTGTTGCGTGGGCTGATCAGAGAAGGATTCTCTGGACCCAAAATTTCTCGGAGCCCCTCAGCCTCTAGGGCGGCGTCCTCCCTGTCCTCCTCTGCCACGGAAGGACTGGTTGTCCAGAGCAGGTTGGGAATGTTGCGATTTCCAGAACCACATCTTCTTCTGTCCCTTTTGGTTCTTGGAGAAGGACCTCTGGGGAGCAGAGAAGTGGACTCCGACGGCAGACAAAGTCTTCCCGTCCTTCTTGCTCCGGACAAGTGTCTCGCGAACGGTCTTGCCAAACAAGGCAGAACCATCAAAGGGGGCATTCGCAAAGGATGCCTTAAAGGGCTCCGCGAAGTCGCAATGTCAGAGCCAGGCCTGGCCTCTCATAACTAGGCCCGCTCCGCTAGCTCTAGCGGCTCCCTCAGTGACGTGGGACAACAGCCGCATAGAGGTGTTGGAAATAGATCTAAGAGTGGCCATACGAGTGGAGTACAACTGCTTGTCCTCCGCCATGGACTCTGGGGGGGGAAGCAGCATATTCTTTAATAAGATCTCGCTGCATCCTGATGACATGCGCCATGTAGTTCAGGAACCTTACTGAGAAGGTCACTGAACTAAATACCCGCTTCCCAAGGTGATCCATCGAGTGGGACTCCTTGCTGGGTGGATGGACCGAGGGGCTCTCCTGAGCTAGTTCCCTCTTAGTGGCTGCCGCCGTCAACATGGCATGTACGTGGGGACCCTTGCTCCAGTGGGACCGGTCTGCGGGGGGGGGGGGCTCAAGATCCTATCCGGGCGTTTAGGGACTGACTCCACAGTGTCCGGCTCCTTCCACGCCCTGGTGATAATAAGGTCCACCAGGGGGTCGGCCGGAGGGGACACCCAAGAGGTAGACGGGCCTGCTTCGAATGCCTCCAGGAACATGGAGGAAGCCTTGGGGGCAGACCACCCCCCCTAATCCTGAGCATTTCCATGATGTCGCCAAAGGAGACATCCTCAGGGGGTTATCTTGGGGAGCCTTTCCCTTCATCCAAGTCCGTGTCCTCTGTTAAGGACTCGGGGGAGTCCACGTGCCTCCTCTTACATTTGTGCTTGCGAGGCACTTCCTCGGGGGGGGGGGGGCTGTCCAAGGAGGTCTCACCAGCAACATCTTTTTCCAATGGAACAACCTGGGACATCGAAGCAGGCTGTCCCTGTGGCCGGGCAATGGGAGCCTGACCCAGCAGAGAGGCAGTGCAGGATGGAGCCGTGGGTCCGGATGCTCTCGACAGAGCCCTCTCCACTGCATCGAAGGCCGAGGGGGAGCCGCTCTCCCTGGGTTCCGAAAGTTGACTCCCACTCGGATCCGATGAAGGTATCGGAACCGGCGCCGAGACCATCGGATCCGAGGGACCAGTGTGCTCCGACCTGGACGGAGCCGAAGGCACACTAAATCCCTCGGATCCGAAGCTCGCCCCACGGCTCCGAGAGGTCGGATCCGACAATGGAGCCGACAGACTCGAGGGCAGCTTCGGATCCGAAGTACTCAGTACTGTCGGCGCCGACCCACCCCCGGCTCCGAGCGCTCCGAACCCGGGAAGCGGGTTGGAGAAGGAGCAATCGGAACAAAGAAAGGTGTCGAGCTCCCACCCGAAGGGGGGGGGGGAGGCAAGAGCACTCCCATCTGCAGCTGGGCCTGGATGAACCTCCTCATCATCCGGTCCAAGTCTGCATCAGACAGGCTGTAGGTTGATCTCGAAGAGGCCACCGAGGCAGGCCTGGAATGCCGCCTTGATGACCTCGACAGAGATCGGGTCTCCTCCTCCTCGGATCCCGGGGAGAAGCAAGGAGATCGGATCCGAGGAGGAGGAGACCCGGAAGCCGTGGAGGGAGAAGCCCGCTTAGATGGGGGGGGCCGAAGCGGAGGCCTCGGCCCTCCGCTTGTGGTGCTTCTCCCTCCGTTTCTCCCTCCTGGCCTCCCTGTCCTCCGGCGCTTTAGTGGGAGTTTGAATCCCGGCCGGGGGAAGGGGGGCAGGAGTGGCTACCACCACAAGCTGAGGAGGTGCCACGGGAGGAGCGGAGGCCAAAGCCAAATCCGGGGGCAAAAGTCCCATCAGAATCAGCTTCGATCTCCGCTCTTTTAGTGCCCTGGGGTTGAACGCTGCACAAATGGTACAGCCCGAGGACAGGTGTTCAACCCCAAGGCACCGAACACACAGAGTGTGGCCATCTGCCGGGGAGAGCTTATGGCCACACTCGGTGCATTTAGAAAAAAATAGGCTTAGGGGCCTCTGCCATACCTAAACTAAGGCTACACAAACACACTAGGCCCCAAATGCAAGCACACACTAACGACCAGCGAGGGGAGGGTAAAAAACTAAAAATTTAAAGCTAACAGGCTAAAGAAAACCTAGCACACTCACACTGATTAAACTAAGAAAAAAAGACTGAAAAATTCACTTATCTATAAGAAATCGCCAGGAGCTCGCAATCCAGCTGACATACTTTAGAGCGGCAAACTAGATCTGAGGTCATTTGGGGTTGGCAAGAGATTATGGGTGAGGGGAGGAGCTAGGAGCTCGAGTCCATAGCTGTATAAAATTAGTTGCCGTCTCGGATCCGTTATCGGATCCAAGACCCACAGGTTGCAGACAAATGAAGTCCCTACTCCAGATCATTTATTAATAGACAGAAAAGTTGGCGAAGGCCAGGACTGGTTTCAATGTTGCTTCTGATGAATACAATGAAAGCGATAAAGGTTTATACAGCCTTTTTGTGAGTTTTATTATGTTTGTGTAGTGACATTTGCGAGTTTTAAGTTTTTGTATAGTGACAAAGTTATATGGAGGTAGATAAAGATAAGGAGTCTGTTTTAATGTGGCCAGCTGGGTGTAACAGGAGTGGGTTTAACCAGAGGGTAGACAATGCATTTGAGGAGTTGGTGAAATTGTCTGAATACTGAAAGGATGTTATAAATGAAAGGCTGGGGTGTAATGGGAGTATGGGTTATAATTTAAAGTTATGTTTCTTGTATAAAGAATAAGTAGATGTAATATGGTTTGTAGGTTGATGCTTTTGAGTAGCATCAGATTAGTTTTTGATGATACAGACTTTGTTGCAATAGTGCTGGCAGTTCAGCTGACCTATCAGATGTGAATGTAGCAGAGCTGTTGGAGGTTTTTTGTTAGTTGTGATGTTTGCCAGGAGTAGGAATTTGTCTAGGGGTAGATGCTTGGTATTCTGAGGTAAACTATTAGTACTTTTTCTGCGTAGGATGTGGTATACTTGTTATACAAGTTGTGTGATATAAGAAAAAGGGAGAGGAGATTCTGGACTACAAACCTAATGATGCAGGGATTGCTGGGGAACTGTGGATAGGAGGCGAAGAAAACTAGTCAGAGGTCCAGTTAACAGGAGACAGTTTGCTTATGCACACAGGAGAAGACAGACAGCTGTGTTTCAAAGAAAGGTAAAAATATCATATATTTTTTAAGTTTGTAGCTTTGATTCAGCAGTACACAGATAAGGTACTTGTTATTTGTTTTAAAAAAGGGAGGGGGCTGCAAACAACACTAAAGATCACCTGCAGCAGTTAACATGAGACATTTGTTTCCAACTCCATGCTGAGACATTCAGCTGGCTACTACTCAGAAACAGGGAGTGCAATAAAATGGAACTGGGATGAGCTTAAAGCGTTCCCAAGTAAAAACACTGTGTACATGTAAGTCACATGTATATAGACAGGGCCTGAGATAATTCTTGTCTACAGACACTGCTCAGAAAGTATTAACCAAGGAGTCATAGTATTTTTAACAAAATTAAGTACACAAGTTGAACAATGTTGTACTAACCACTATTTGGTGATCCATAGCTGTGTGAAAGATCTCAGAGGCACTCAAGTCCCTTCATGACATGGATCAGGAAAAGGAGACAGGACCGATGAGAATACAGTAAGTTTTGGTCTAAAACCTCAGGAAATTTGCCATTTTTCATGAATTTTCATAAAACACAACTGCCCCAATAGGGATTGTCCTGTAAAAAGTGGGGCAAGTAGCAACCCTAACTACATTATGTATAAAACAGGCAATTTACATCAAACTCAAATTTCTGAAAATATTTAAATCACATTTTAAGAAACAAAGATTTTAGATCTCAAAATCAAAACTCTGAAAAAGTCCATCTAGGTGCCTAGCTTCTTTAAAGGCCTTCAGTATCTCTAGAACTTAACAGGACAATTATCATTAGGCATATATTCTTGTTTATGAGACAGTTCTAGTTGTACCGATGCTTTCCTTTGAAACATAACTTTAGGAAACTGTTGGTAGTTTATGATTATTACAATTTATGCAGTCAATATTTCCTGGTAAAAGTGATGGCTGGGAAAATTAGTTGCTCTGCTTCTTGAAATGTTGACTTCTATGTATATGTCTTTTATAAATATTTGAGATTTGATCTGTATAAATTTCCATCTTCCCCCAAAAAGTACAGATGTGCTAGAAAGTCACAATTCTAGACATTCAAGTGCATTCACTGTTGCAGTCATGACATTTGGGATTCTTGCCTGCAAGGAGCCTGATGGCCAGTCTGTCTTCCAGAGCTTTTCCTCTACCCTTCGGAGTTCAGCTGACTGACTCCTACTTGGACGCCTGGATATCTATAGTATAACAGATGTGTCAGCCTACATGATTGTGGAACTTTTCATGCCCTGTCTGGAAGAAGTGACTCGTGCAGAGGCACAAGGGCACAATGTGGATCAGAAGAGAGTCATTGCCAGGGTACTGTGACCAAACCACAAAAACCTAATCCACCTCTCCACATCCTAGTTTGGCGCACTCAGAAGAAGGAAGATGCTTGGAAAGGGACAGAGAGCAAAAGTGGGGGGAAGTAAGAAAAACTAGGTTCCCAGCCCAACAAGAGTATACCCAAAAGAAACAAAGAGGGGACAGTGGAAGGGGAGTAGCACTGCAAAATTGAAAATCCTATTACATTCTACAATTATGTCAAGTTGCAAAAAAAAAATAAGTTATGTACTTACCATAATGTTCAATCTGAGTAGTTAAGACTTCATTTGTCATCAACCTGCGGGCTTCGGATCCGAATTGGATCCGAGACTGCAGTTTCACCAGCATTTGATCCGAGCTCCAAGCTCCTCCCCTTACCCATAATACCACTGCATCTCCTTCCTTCCCTCAGATCGAGTTTGCCACCCAACACATGAGCCCGATCGACAATACCTGACCCACAAGTAAAAGCAAGAGGGCCGCAAGGGTACTATCTTTTGGTTACTCAGGCGAAAGAACCCTAAAACAAGGCCAGGGGGAAGGAGGGAGGAATGGTTGATGACAAATGAAGTCTAACTACTCAGATGAAACGTTACGGTAAGTACATAACTTCTTTAACTGAAGTAAACTTCATTTGGTCATCAACCGGTGGGACAGAGTCCCCAGCTACCATAACCTTTGGAGGCCCTCATGGAAGGATATTCCAGAGCACCACGGAGCCAAAGGATGCTCTCCATCTGGAAACAATGTCCAATTTATAATGAGAAATGAAAAGTATGAGATGAGGACCAAGTAGCCACTGAACAGATATCGTCCAAGGATACTCTGGACCAAAAAGCAGCTAACGTAGCCATGGACCTGGTAGAATGGGCATGAACCCTCCCTGGAATAGGCATACCTTTATCTTTGTAAACCTGCAGAATGCAAAGGGAAATCCACTTGGCATGTGTCACCTTGGAAACTGGTTTGCCTAGAAAAGGTCTAGCAAAGGACACAATTGGTCAGACTTGCGAAAGGGCTTGGTCCTGTGTAAGTAGAAACATAACTGCCTATGTACATCTAACAAATGTAGTTTATATTCCCCCTTGTTCTGAAAATTTGGAAAAAAAAAAAACAGGCAGATTGATTGATAGATATTTGACTGAAGCCACTTTAGGCAAAAAAGAATGATTAGTCCAAAGTGAGACCCTATCTTTATGAAAATCCATATAACGGGGTTTAACAGATAATGCTTGAAGTTCTAACACTCTCCTAGCCGAGGTGACAGCCACTAGGAAAGCTGTTTTCCAAGACAAAAATTTCAAGTCCACAGAGGCAGCTGGCTTGAAGGGCACAGCAACTAACGCTTGTAAAACTAAGGTAAGATCCCAAGGAGGAGTGGGGTCCTTAACCGGAAACCGTAAAAGAAAAGTCCCTTTAATGAAAGTTTTGCAAAGTCTGGAAGAAGCCAAAGACCCCATGTTTTTGCCTACAAGGAAATTAGAAATGGCAGCCAGTTGAACTTTCACCGTAGAAGAGCTGGCGCCCTGCTGGAAAAGGTGTGCTAAAAACTCAAGAACCGCTAGCACTGAAGCCGTAAAAGGATCTAGATTCCTCTGAGAAGCCCAAATCAAAAAACACTTCCATTTACTACGGTAAACTTTTCTGGTAGATGACTTATAGGCTGCCACCAGAATAGACTTAACGGGGGAAGAAAGTTTGGGAGTCCTGGCAATCAATGGAACTGGAGCAGCCAAGCCGTGAGCTTCAGACTGCCCAGGTCTGGAAGAGGAATCCCTGATGGGTGCGAAATAAGATCCAGAATCAGATCCAAGATCCAAGGAGGCGCACCCAGATGATACCACAGACAGGGAAACCAGATTTGGTGAGGCCAGAATGGGGCAATGAAGATGACTCTGCTCCCCAACTGACGACCCTTCTGTAAAAACTTTCTCATGAGGGGTAACGGGGGATATGCATAAAGAAGACTGGGAGGCCAAGCATGCACCAGAGCATCTAAGGGGGATTCTCCCTGTGGGGGGATCAAAGTGAAGAACTCACTGCAATTCGTGTTGGAAGGAGATGCGAAGAGATTGCAGCAAGGCCGATCCCACTCATGGAAAATCTGCTCCACTACACAAGAATTCAGAGACCACTTGTAAGGCATTAGGATAGTTCTGCTCAATTTGTCTGCTAGTATGCTGGACTGTCCCAGAATGTGCACTGCTATCAGAAAACGGTTGGTGGAGATAGCCCATTCCCACACTCTCATGGCCTCTCGACAAAAGGGGTAGGATATGGTTCCTCCCTGTTTGTTGATGTACCAGACCACTGACATGTTGTCTGTCTGAATCTCAATAGTTCCCAGAGGAAGAAAGGCATGAAGAGCCTGCAACGATAGTAAGACCGCCCTCATCTCCAGAACACTGATATGCAGATTGGTCTCATTTTAGGGACCACATGCCTTGGAGTGTCCTGCCGAACAATGCCCCCCCCCCATTTGGGAGGCATCCGTGGTCACCGTGGCTTAGGGAAGGGCTACAACAAAGGCCCGTCCCCCTATCATATCCGGAGAGTAGAGCCACCAGAGGGAGGGACTTCTTGCATGCCTCGCTTATGTGAATCATAACAGTCAATGGCTGATCCAATAAGGACCACTGAACCGCCAATGTCCACTGCAGAACCCACAAGACTAGTCTGTCATGGACCGTCTTCCCAAACAAGGAAAAGCTGTCATAGGAAGCATTTGCAGAAGACGCCTTGAAGGGTTACACAAAATTACATAGCCTGAGCCAGGAGTGTAGCCTCATAGCAACGCCAGACCCGGCCGCCCATGCCACTCTGGTGGCATGAGGAAAGAGTAGCATGGATGTGTTGGTAACCACTTTCGGAGTGGCCATTCGCATAGAGAATGTGCATTTCTCCTTTGGCAACATGAACTCCGGGGTGAGACAGTGAACTCTGATCAAGTCACATTGCAGTCTAGTAACACAGGCCATATAGTTCAAAGCCCTTATACAAAAGGTGGCTGAAGCGTAAGTCTGCTTTCCCAACCGGTCCATCGTCCTGGACTCTTGGTCTGGGGGATGGACCGTGGAACTCTCTGAGTCAGTTCCTTCTTCATGGCAGCCACTACCACAATGACATCCACTGGGGACCCTTTATTCCAGCTCGGTCTATCTACCGAGGGGCTCAGGATTATATCTGGACATTTTGGGATTGGCTCCACGGTGTCCGGTTCTTTCCATGCACTGGTGGTAATGAGTTCCATCAGGGGTCTGCAGGGAGGACACCTAAGAAGTAGATGGGCCCATGTCGAATGCCTCCAGAAACACAGACTCGTCTGAAGAAGGCTTGGGGCCGGACCAACCATCCCGCTGTCGCAGGATCTCCATGATGTTTCCAAATGAGACAACCTTGGGAGGTGATCTTGGGGAGCCTTCCCCTTCCTCCAAGTCAGTATCTTCAGTGAGGGACTCGGGGGAGTCCAAGTGCCTCCTCCTGCACTTACGTTTGTGAGGAACTTCTTCGATGGGACTCTCCAGAAAGGACTCATGAACCACGTGGGGTTACACGAGGGGAACAGGCTGGGGCATGTCGATCACGGGCTGTCCCTGTATGGCCAGACTGGCAAAAGAGGCACCCAGAATAGAGAGGATCGGGTCGGACTCCGAAGAAATAGTTAGGGGCCTCGATACATTAGCGAGAATCCTTTCAACCACATTGAATGCTGAGGGGGAGCGAGCCTCCCAAGCAACTGACAGAGAGGACTTCCTCCCCAGATCCGACACGGGGATCGGAGCCGAGCCTGAAGGTGCAGAGGCTCCGAGGGGTAGGTCTCAGCCCTACAAAGTCAGAGCCGAAGGGGGAAAACTCAACCCCTTTGATCAGATGCCCAGGCTACGGCTCCGAGAGCTCGGATCCGATGCGCTCAAGGTAATTGCTGGCACTGAGGTAGGTGGTACCATCAGCGCCCACCCCCTGATTCCAGGACCTCTCGGATCCAGGAGCTCCGAAACCAGGGGATGGATCAGAGAAGGAACGATTAGAGCAAATAGTGGCAGTGAACTACACCCATCAGAGGGAGAGGGAGCCAGCAAAACCCCCATCTGAAGCAGAGTGTAAACAAACTATCACATCAATCTGTCCATGTTAGCTTCAGAAAGGCATCTAGTTGACCTAGAAAAGGCCACTGACGCCAGACTAGAGGAACGGTGACTGGAGTCCCTAGACGAAGGCCAAACCTTCACCGGCTCTGGAGAAAACCTTGGAGATCAGAGCCAAGAGGAAGTAGATCTGGAAGGTGCAGGAATTTCGGGAGGAGGACCCGCCAGATCCGTGCGCTCCGTGGATCTCTTCCTTCCTTTCTCTTTTTCACAGTGCCTCTCTTTCTCTTTTTTCTTCTCCCTTTCACCAGGTCAGTGGTCGGAAGGGTGAATCCCAGCCTGGGAGGGAGGAGAGGACACAACAGAAGTGGAGGGAGCAGTCACAGCTCTGACCGCCGTTGCAGAAGATGAGGAGGCAGACGCCTCCATGGAGGGGAGAAGCCCCTTCAAGATTAATTTTTGCCTTACAGTCTTTTAAGGCCCTGAGGTCAAACCCCGCACATATGGTGCATTCAGTGGTGAGATGAGTGGCCCCTAAATAAACAACGCACAGAGTGTGGCCATCCACAGGGGATAACTTATGGCCACACTCTGTGCATTTTCTGAAGACCAACTTATGTTGATCTGCCATAATAGTGGCTGGCTACCAAACACTCAGGCACACACTCAAAACATGAGGCGAGAAAGGGGAGGAGAAAGCCTATGCTAACCCTAGACTAACAACATACTACTATAAATTTTTTTTTTTTTTTAAAATACCACTCAAGCTCAACAGAGAACGCGAAGGGGAGGAATAAAGGGACCCAAAGAATTAGGAAACACACACACTTTCACTCAAAAACCCCAAAACAACAGTCTTACCATCTGGAGCTCAGTGATCACGATGCAGGCAAAGCCGCAGCAAACAAGATCTGAGGGAAGGAAGGTGATGCAGTGGTGTTATGGGTAAGAGGAGGAGCTTGGAGCTCAGATCTGATGCTGGTGAAACTGCCATCTCGGATCCGGTCTGGATCTGAAGCCCACAGGTTGATGACCAAATGAAGTTAACTACTTCAGATCAACTGCCTACAGTCACTGAAATATTCACAGATGCAGTCATGACATTTGGGAAGACACCCACATTTCAAGGACTCAACAGTGACTGGCCCTGAGAAGATTGTAGGGAGTAGACCCTGAATGATGGCCATGGCAAACCATGTCCTGGCTACAAAAACCTAGGTTGTTGTATTTGTAGAGGCAGAGGCTGATGACCAGGTAGCTGATTTCAAATTTTTTTTCCACATCCCTGCAGAAGTCCACAGCAGCCACAAAGGCACTACTGGAATGGGCCTTAACATTGTTAGGAAGAGAGTTGCAATGAAAGGTAAGTACAGTTGTGTTCCACTTACCAAAACTGTAGATGTTCAAGATCAGTGTTTTAGGAATGACTCTCGAGTCTTCCTGCCATGCAGAAGCCTGCGACCCCAAATTTCCAGAGTCTTTACATCATCCCTAACTCATAGGCCGTCCAACATCTGATGTCTAGACTTCAGGGTATAAGGTGGATGTCCGCTGGTGCCATCTTCAGATCTTTCTAAGCAGTGAACAAGCAGTTTGATACCCGAGGACAGTACAACCTCCCCAGTTGTCTGGATTTAAGTGAGAAGTAAAAAACATAGGAGGCAGACAGGGGATAATGGAGATAAGAGGACTACCTGCAGAAAAACTCTCCTACCCATTGCACCCAGCAAGGAGGAGACAAGCAGTCAGAAGACAGAGGAGGTGGGGGGAGGGTTATGTACTGCACCACTGACCTACTCGAACACTAACAATTATGGTAAATGGGACACAACTATACTATATTTTTCGCAGTTAATGCTGCAGTACTGCATCTTGGGTGGACTCCCAAAGCTAATAGTAGGGTGGTGGGTCATCTGTATGACCCTAGGAAATAAGTCTTTGCAGGATTCCCAAACTACATGGCATTTAGAGTGATTCTGCCTACAAGTCTGCTGCTTGGGTGGGGGGATTGCCCTAGGGTCCCATGTCTTCTCTTGCCATCTCCATGCCCTTTCTTTTTGAACTGGCCTTTCCTACATTTTGATGCTTTTCCCTTTCTCTACCCATAATAAATGGGACCTGATTTGGAAGGGTAATTCTTATTGTACTGTAGTAAAGGGAATGGTGAAAAACAATTGTACACCCTGCATTACTTTTCCTTTTTGAAAACTTGAGATGCTGGATTCTCAGAGATTAAGTCCTTATCCAAAGGGGCATTAAGGATCTATGCTACTGCATCCTCTGGCAAAGGTTGTAGTCTCAGTCAAGCACATCACCCAATCAGAGTCCATGGCAGCTGGTTGTTGCCCTGGATGCTAAATCAACACTTAATAGAATGTTTCGCCACCTGACTTGCAGTCTGTGGGAGCTCTGTTTTGCCCTCACATCAGCATCAGAGACCTCCACCTTTTTTCTCTCCTAGGTGGTCCAGCAGTTATCTGAAACTCAGTCATCTGTCTGATAGCTTTGAAGGCTAAGGAAGCAGACATATATATACTTTCTTCTCACCTGCCAAAGTTCTACTTACTTTGTCACAGGGAAGTATATTAGGTATAGGAAACAACTTGGACCCCTTCTCTAGACATACAGACAGCACTACTTTAGGCAGTACTGGGTTGCTAGACAGAAATTTATGGCAGTCTTGCACACTACAGAACTCGTCAGACTTCTTAGGCCTGGGTGGGTTATAAATCTGGTTCCTTGAAAGCTGCCTAAAAGCATCATGTAGAATTTCCAGATCTGAGGGAATAGCAGTTGATATTGGGGGAAGGTCTCTTTCAAGCCTCAGATGCCTCATTAACTTCCCAGTTCAAGAAATTCTTCATTCTGGTGAGGGTTTCCTGAGAAGGAGGTCTCCCCTGAAGGGTAATCTGAGGTGATAATGTCTTCAGCACTTGTAAAGAATAGTTGTGTAAAATCTGACCATAAACAAAAATGTCCTTCTCTTCTATATGCTGCACTATCCATAACATGGGGGAGTCCACCTCCGGTAGACTCGGACGTCCAGATGTTTTACCAAAGATAAATTGCTACTGCATAGGTACATGCATCAGCCTGCCACACTAAGAGTACACCGGCCATAAACCATAAACGGACATAGGGTATAAAGCAGAAGTCAGCATGCACCTACGTCAGAACTGAATGCCAACAAGCACCAGCCTGAAGGAAGCGAGTCTCCAGAAGTCAGGCAAGCGTCAGGGGGAAGGCAGGGTGGGAAACCATACTGCAGCATACAGAAGAGAAAAAAATCTATGGTTATGGTAAGATTTTACACTATTCTATGTCCCTCTATTCATATGCTGCAGTATCCATAACATGAGGGAGAATTCCATAGCTCATGCAACAGAGGAACTGGGAGGAGGAGCAGAGACATTTTCCACAAAGCCATGTAAAATAGCGCTGACAAATCCTGCTCTGGACCTGGAAACAGTATCCAATTTGTAATGTTTGGTGAAGGTGTGAACAAAGGACCATGGTAGCTGCATCCAAAATGGAAGTTGTGTGCAAACCTTTAAAGAAAGCCCCAGATGAAGACATCGCCCTAGTGGAGTGTGCCTTAACTGGAAAGGGAAGATTTCTCCCACTGGATATGTAGCAGAAGGAAATGGCTCTAGAAATCCAGGAACAAATAGTTTGCTTGGAAACAGGTTGTCCCAAGGCTCTTGGGTGATGGGAAATGAATTGCCTGGACTTACAGATGGGCTTGGTCTTAGCCAAATAATATCTGAGCCGTCTGTGCACATCCAAAGACTGGAGAATCCTTTCACTAGGAGATTGTGGTGAAGGAAAGAAGGTACGGACATTGATGGCCTGATTCAAGGATAGCTCATTCTCTACCTTAGGCACAAAGGCTGGGTTGGTACAAAGGCAAACCTTGTCCCGATGAAAAACTGTGAAGGAGGGAAATCCCATTAGGGCCTGCAGTTCAGAGACCCTTCTGGCTAAGGTGACAGCAACCAGGACAACAGTTTTCCATGTGCAGTGTTGTAGAGAAGAGTCCTTAGCTGGCTCAAAGGGGGTTAAAGTAAGCTTTTCTATCACAAAGTTAAGAACCCAAGGGGGAGGGATAAGTTTTCTAGGGGGTCTGATGTGCAGGACCCCTTTCAGAAAAAGCTTGACTTCCAACCTGAATGCCAGGGGAGGAGTCAAAGGTAAACATGCTGAGATGGCAGATAAATGTGCCTTGATGGAGGAATATGACAAGCCACTTTTCATCAATTAACACAGGTAAGACATAACCACCGGTGGCTCCGCAGACAGTGGTTGTAAGCTAAGATTCAGACACCAAACAGAAAACCTCTTCCATTTGGATTAATAGGATTTTCTGGTAGTGGGTTTTCTGGCCTCCTGCACAACCTGTAGCACATCCTCAGGGTAAAGATGTCTAAAAGGAATCAAAGCCCAATCACCCACAGGGTTAAGTTCAGGGTGGATTTCTGAGGATGTATGAGAGTTCCCTTCTCCTGTGTGATTAGGTCCATCCTGAGGGGTAACTTGTGATAGCCCTTAGCTAGATGATACAGAAGGGGGAACCAGTGCTGTCTTGGCCAAAAGGGGGGACACCGAAAAGACTCCTGGTTGTACTCTCTGAATTTTCAGTAGAACTTTCAGAAGAAGAGGGAAGGGGGCTGGGGGGATGCCTATGCACACATCCCCTTCCAAGGGAAGGAAAAAGCATCCAACTTCCATGCCCCAGGGGTGTGGATCCTGGTGCAGTTATGTGGGAAGCTGTCTATTCATGGGGGAGGCAAACGGGTATACCTGAGGAATACCCCATCAATGGACCAGATCCAAGAACACATCTCTGTGTAACATCCATTCATGGGATTGAGTCATGGACCTATTAGGTGAGTCTGCCATCACATTTTGAGCTGAGGGGATGTAGACTGCCAGGAGTGACATCTGGCTCTGCTGAACAATCTTAAATAGCCAATCTGCAAAGGATGTAGGATCATAAACCGCCCCCCCCCCCCCGGCTTGTTGATGTACCAGAGGACCATGGTATTGTCTGTATACCACCTTAGCACTACTGGTAACGGTTGGGGCTTGAATATTTGCAGAGCAAAGAATCAAGGCCCTCATTTATTTGATGTTGATATGCTCTCTTGACTGGAAGGGGATCCATACATCTCTCACTCCAGTTTCCTAGGGTTGCCCCCAGCTTGTGTCCAATACATCTATGTACAGACCCTGGTTAGGGGGAAGGGGTTGGAGAGGAACGCCTGGGTTTTTTGAAATCTGAAATATCCACCACTGTAGTTACTTTGTTGAGCAGGGAATGAGGGGGACCACAAACTATACAGGATATAGATGCTGTTTCCAGACTGTTCTCAGAAACCACTGAAATTTCATTATGTGTAGCCTTGCTGTGGGTACCACGGCAATGGTGGAAGCCTTGAATCCCAGGAGTCGCTGGAACTTCCTAGCAGACAGAGACTGTAGTGGAATTAGTCCCTGAAAGTAGGTGGTGAGGGTCAGAATTTGTCTGTGGGCAGGTAGGCCATCATTTGAGCTGTGAGTATCCTGCAACCGAGGAACACATGGTCTTTGAAAGGGTTCAGGGAAAATTTCTGTTGATTCGTGTGAACTCCAAACCCTTTGGCAGGATCATGGAATAGTCTAGGTGCTCTTGTACCAACCCTGAGGATGAAGCCTGAAAGAGGAGATCGTCCAAGAAAGGAAATATCTGAATACCCTGTATTCTGGAAAAGGCTATGACTCAGACCAAGCATTTTTTGAATACTCTGGGGACCGTAGAGTGATCAAACGGCAAAGCACAGAACTGAAAATGCGAAGAACCCACACAGAATCGAATGAATTTCCCGAAGAGTGGGTGGACTGGGATGTGCAAGTAAGCATCTTTTATGTCCAAGGACCCCATGTAAGCCTGAGGAAGAATCAGGGTAGGAGAGAGTAGGAAAAGTCAGCATGCAGAAGGAAGGCACCTTGAGAAAGGTGTCTAGATGAGATAGGTCTAAGACATGCCTCCAAAGACCTTCCCTTCTGGGGACAAAAAACATTCTGGAATAGAATCCTTTTCCCCTTACGTCTGGAGGCACCTGTTGAATGGTGCCCTGGGATAAAAGGGAATGCAGGACAGAAGGCCATTTGGTGTCGCGGGGGTTGGGTTGGGTTACCTCGAAAGGATGGTCTGGATTTCCCAGGTCATGAAGTAATGTTGTTTGATAATGGTAAGGACCCAAGAATTCTGTGCAATCTGTTTCTAACCTGGGAGAGAGAGCGATAGATGAAGAGAGAGAGAGGTAGATGGGTTTAGGGTTTGGTAGTCACAGACTACCAGGTTTTGCCTGAAAGGGCTGCTTCTGTGCAGGATTAGAAGGGGAGGATCTGGAAGGGGCCTGCTTTCTGGAATACTTTCTCCCTTTGAAAGAGAGGTGTTTAAATGGTTTCCTAACAAAGGAAGTCTTGACAGGATAGTTCCTCTGGAAGTGGGGAAAGTACAGTTGTGTACACTTACCATAAATGTAGATGTTCGAGTGTATTCACTGTTGCAGTCATTACACTTGGGTTATCCTTCTGGCAGGCTACCCTCAGTTGGACTGAGTGCCAAAGTCTAGGTCCGGTGTCGGTTGCTGTCGCCTCTTCCCTGACATCAGTGCGCAAGGGGTATAAAAGATGCAGCCGATGCCATTTTCTTCAGTTTTTCTTGCCCCAGATGTCAGGTGCCCCCAAAAGGGTAGGCTAAAAATATGCCAATAAAACAAGCATGCACCAAAATATATGACATACCTTCATCTACAAGCAAATACACCACATAGGTTGTATAGATTAGAGAAGTG